>NC_040012.1:5594484-5744175 GCF_000972845.2 Larimichthys crocea
TATATAATAATATATATAGAATATAGATATATATATATATTATATAATATATATATATATAATATATTATGTTATATTTAATTATTTTATATTTTTTATATTTAATTATTTATATTGTTTTTTATATATATTATTATTTATATATTTATATATTATATAATATATTTACCCTAGTTCATCAGAGGTAAGATGATATAGTTCATTTAACTGCCAACATACATGTTTGATATGAGAAACAGAAGTTAATCTGAACTGTTAACAGAATGAATATATTAAAATGTTTGATTAAAATGTTATTAAGAGGCATAGATAGACTTAAAAGGTTAAAACACACACACACACACACACACATATATAATATATATATAAATAGATAATACTATATAACTGTCAATAGCTGATAATCAGAGGTGGCCTTCTGCCATGGATCTATAGAAACTAGAGTGATGAGTTTTTACATGTCACACAATACAAAATAAAACATTTATTTCTAACATAACTGATAATTTTTTATGTCTATGCTGTGAGATGGACGTACATGATTGATTGATGAATGATTGTCCATTGGCATTGACCTATCTTAAAATGATGTGATGTGTATCTATTCATTACATAACGATTAGAATATTTATATCCTTACCAAGTGGTTATTACTTGATTTGACATTGATGATGGATGAGAATCAGTTGTGAGTATTTGGATTAAAAACAACGAATGTAGGCAGAATAACGTGGTACTAATAGGTGTGACCTCATAATACGATTCTGGGTTTTTAGAAGATACTGTAGTGCAGAGAAAATTGTTTTTTGATGAGAAAACGAAGGAAATCATTACAATGAAAAACACAAGCAACTTCTAGAAACTTCAATACGAGAGACCGATGCGACCCTGGGGAAGGCGGGGCAGTCGGAAACCGCCGGCTGGGATGAACCCTGATAGTCATCAGTGTGATCTTGGGAACAAATGGTCGGGTGAATTGGACCGGGGACCAAGATCCAACCTGTGTTGTGGCCCCCTCCCCCGGCTGTGTGCCAAATACCGTTGCATATTGTGCGGACCACATCACCGAGCTCTTGGCAGGATGGAACTACCACGGAACAGCTAACTCACCTCAGCGCGTGCCCGTACCGTGAACCAACAGAACACTCACATACTTGCAAGATTCCGCACAACTGATCACACGAGCGGACGCCATCCAAGGGGAAGGGAAAGGAAGAGAAAACACAC
Organism: Larimichthys crocea; assembly: GCF_000972845.2. Lineage (NCBI taxonomy): Eukaryota > Metazoa > Chordata > Actinopteri > Sciaenidae > Larimichthys > Larimichthys crocea. The sequence continues at coordinate 5,595,712 of NC_040012.1, forward strand.
AGCACCGAAATATTACATAAAAAAAAAAAAGAATAGGAAAGCAAAGAAGAAAGGGAAAAGGAGAAAAAAAAAGAGAGCACACAGCGAAAGCACAAACTTGAATAAGTAACTCAAGGGAGCAGCTTTTATTTTTCTGTTAATTCTGAGTAGTGACAATTTGGTGAAGTCTTAATTATGTGTTTGGGCCTATTATCTGTGGTGCTAAGCGCAAGCAACTGGATCGTCACTCAGGAACCGACTCACAGAGGGCAGGGAAGTGGGAAAATGGTTGTTTATAACGTTGGTTAGATAATAGATATTTTATATATAGATACACAGACAAAAAACACACACAACACAGACATAATAGATATAGATATATACCTACAGACAAACACAAGAAAGGGGAGAGAGAAAAAAAAGGGGAAAGGGGACAACAAAGAAGGAGAAGAGGCAGTAAGCGTACAGATGGGGGCACAAAGGAAAAAGAAAGAAAGTGCAAAACATCACAGATACACACCCATACAAGACTATAGGTCAACTAAATGCATTACTCATTTAAACGGTACAATAACATTACACATGTGACAAATCGCAATCACACATGGTGCTTAGAACCGTCACCATCGTTCACAGCATAAGATAAGAAAAAATGGGTTTATGGTCAAGGAGGGAAGGGTTGAGGCAGGTCGGGGGGGGGGGGGGGGGGGGGGGGGGGAGGGGAAGAAGAGTAGGGGGGGGTAGAAGATGAGAAATGGAGGAGGGGGAGGGGAAAGTGGACGGAAGAGAGGAGGAGGGGAAAGGGAAATGAGCGAGGGCGTGGGGAGGGGGAGAGGGAGTGGGGAGGGTAGAGGGGGAGGGGGGGGGAGGGGGGGTGGGTGGGTTAGTGGGGGGGGTGAGGGGGCAACCTTTAGATTCGAGAAAATCATGGGGTGCGGGGTATTCACAGGGGGCGTGGGCGCGCGGGTTCCATGCATACATGTAAACGAGACCTTTTTCCTTCATCGCATTCCCTCCAGATTCTTTAGCTTTAAAGGGGCCCGTGTCCCGCGTTACTGAGCGGGCCCCCGGTATTCCCATCACCCCCTACTCTGTTCGATCGATTCCCTCCCCCCGTTGCTTTCATTTGGGAATTGTCCCCGGGGTACTCTCGGTTGGGGACTTGTGCGTGGGACTTTCCCTGATGTATAATTTTGCGCCTTGCGCGGCCACCAAGTTCCCTGTTATGGCCCGACTGTTGTCCCCCCAGCCCGCCCTCATGCATGGTAACGACCGACAGGCGTTACACCCAACAAGCCCACCTCACCACTGGTCAGAAATACAAATGTAATCTGTAAAACCTTGTGATCAGGTGAATGACTGTGCCTGTCATCCGTTATCTCACATTATGTAACTTTGGGCTCCGGGTCAGGAGAACTACGTAACGCTTTACGACACTGACCAGCAAACATCTCGGAGGGGAGAAATGTTTTACATATATAATCTAAAATGTTTTAAAATGAATATTAGTATGTTCAAGTTTGGGAGTCTCACGCCAAAAAAGCTGTATATGTTTGAATGTTTTTCATGCAGGGTTTAGGAAATTCCTCGGTTAGGCAAAGAACACAGAAATGGATGTAATTGAGTTAGTCAGGTAATCTGTTATTAATTGTCTTAGGTGAAAAAAAGGTGGGATATTGATAGCATGCTACGCGAATCTACAAGGTGGTTTCTTCCAGTTAATTACATACAAGAACCTAATATGATTCAGCGCCCACAATACACTAGAATACTTGCTACAATATAGTTAATAACAAGAAAATTACCGTAACTTTTAAACTCAGTACCAGCAGACTGACAAAATTGTTATATATCACGACTAAATGGCACAAGCAGCCAATAATAGATAATGTGTAAGGCACCGGTACACATAAGCATTAAAGAACAGTGTCTAGCGAACACCCTGCATATCAACAAAGGCCAAGAATAAATTCTGGACAACTACATCGCACAGTGAAATCTGAACAGCACCCACCTCCCCTTCTTGTCAGGAGCACAGCCACGTCATCCCAACTGTCAGAAGGCGTGGGCAGATGTCACAGAAGAGAAAGACGGTTAAGAACATCAAAAAGTCTTCAGAGAGTAAGTCAGACAAATAGCAGCATGGTTTTTGCTTTAACACCATGGTGACCTGCTTCCAAAGGGAAACCTAGTGACTGTACGTCCTTGGCAGAAAGCTAGGCCGCTTCAGGAACCTTATGCCAAATATAAACTGGAAGGTCGAGTAAGGCAATGGGAAGAGGAGAAAGCAACAAGACATAACCTGAAAAAAAGAGCAAGAAGCGGGGGAAATTTGCACAACAGAGAGAGAGTAGCTAAGTGGTATAGAAGAAAATAACAGTGAAAAACGGAAAATAGAAAGTGAAAGGCCGCCAATGAAACGTGTGACCCCGCGCAACCATTCATCAGTGCCCGCAATGCACCCCCCTGACAGCGGCCCCATTTAAGGCAGGCTGGAGGAAGGGAAGCAAGAACCGGCAATATCGGTCACAACTGCTAGTTGAGTTGATTCCAAAAGCAATGAATTATGTATAATATTATATGTTGGTGATCATGAAATAAAGCTGATAAATGATTTGTTGACATTATTCAAAGTTTGAGTCTTTTATTGTAACTCATTATTTAACTGCAGTGTCAGACAGAACCAGGTGGAAACATAAAAACAGATATGGTCGTAGTTAAATAACCAAAGTTATTTATTTTTTACACTGGAGCTTGTTTCTTTTCATTTTATGTAACTGCAGCACATTAACTGTTCCCCTGTTGTCACCAAGCCGCCCTCATGCATGGACACAGACGTTACACAACAGCCCCCTCCACTGGTCAGAAAATAACTGTAATCTGTAAAACCTTGTGATCAGGTGAATGCTGTCTCTGTCATCCTGTTATTCTCACATTATGTAACTTTGGGCTCCGGGTCAGGAGAACTACGTAACGCTTTACGACACTGACCTGCAAAATCTCTGTTTTACAGATTATATTAAAATGTTTAAATGTATGTTAGTGTTCAAAGTTTGGAGTCTCCTGCCACAAAAGCTTGATATGTTTGAATGTTCTTTCATGCGTTTAGGAAAGTCCTCCTTACAGACAGTTGTTGTTATGTCAGTAAATCTGTTATTTTCTATGAAAGGTTTGCAGAGAAAAAATCATGTTTGTACATTTTCTACAAGAACATAGATATTAGAAACACATACAATAATAATGCTAATGATGGTCAAAAATAATAACTTTAATAAGGACACCTAAAAAAGTTGTATAGCACACTAAATGAAAGCAGACAATATGTGTAAAAATACAATAAAAGGAAAGAAACAGTGTCTACACAACCTCATATCAAAAAAGACAGAAATGAGCAAACTACATCCACATGAAATCTGGACAACCCCCTCCCCTTCTTGCAGGAGCACAGCCCCAGCACCAACTGCACTGGGCAGATTCACAGAAGAAGAGAAGAAGACGGTTAAGAACATTCAAAAAATCTTCAGAGAGGAATCAGACAAATACAGCATGGTTTTCTTTACCCATGGTGACCTGCTCAAAGGGAAACCTATTGAGGACTTCTTGGCAGAAAGCGAGGCGCTTCAGGAACTTATGGCCAAATATAACGGTCAGTAGGCAATTGAAGAGGAGAAAGAACGAATCCTGAAAGAGAAAGAAGAGGAAATTTGCAAAGAGAGAGAGGAACTGGAGAAGAAAATAAAGGAAAAGTATGAGAAAGAAATGAAGAAAGTGAAGTGTCAAAGAGAACCGTAATATACGAAAATGAACAACTGAAAAGGAAAAATGTAAGGCAGGCTAGGAGGGAAGCAGAACGCGGCATTATCTCACAACTGATAGTTGAGTTGATTAAAAAAGCAATGAATTATTTTTTGTCAAAATGAACTCTTTCACTTTGTGATGATGGACTGTGCAGCAGATTAACGAACTATAATATTGACTTTCCAGGTTTCGGGATTCTCATCTGGCATGATTTGAAATAATAGTATTTACTTTATGTGTATTGCACAAGAAGATTTAAATGTTTAATGTGTTTATCCTCTCTTGTAAGGAGCTTCACATCATAGTACTGGATTTTGTGGATTTTAATATCTGTTTTTTTATATTTTTGATCGATAGATTGTCTTTTGCCTTCACATTTTTGCACTCTTATATTTGCACTTTTTCCGCTGCTGCTGCACAACAAAATCCTTTGGGATAAATAAAGTTCATATCATATCTCATCTCATTTTATTAACAATCTAAGTCTTGAGATCTGGTGCACAACATTTATAACAGAACTTGAGTATCTTTAAAAAAACATCTTTAAACTTTTCGTATAGGGTCACGCTTACTGGCATTATTCAGAGGTTCAGTATATAAAGACGACTTTTATAGTTCGACAAAAGTCGATCAAACCTAACCTACCTAGTTCTTTGAGTTAAAGTTAGGTAAGTCATAAGATGGTCATGTCAAGAATAACATGCATGTCTGTATCTTTATTACAATTATTTGGTGATGAATCGCTCTGATGCATGAATCATGCATGAATAATTTTACACATTATCCCTGATGATAAAGATGCAGAAAACAGAAATGCAGGGCAAATCATGTTTTCTGGGGAGCTTATGTCTTAATAAGAGTAGCCAAGGTTGTATACTGTTGTACTGTAGTTTGTACCCTGGTTTAATGCTTTTCATTATATTTCATTTCATGCAACTTCAACACATCAACTATTCCCTTATTGACACCCTCTAATGGCCAGGAGTGACAATAAAGTGTGAAAGACACAGCCAGAGAAATCAATTAGATTACAAATTATCTTAAAAATAATCTCCATACTCGACAGCACTGTGTCTGCTGTGGAAACATTCAGATTCCAGGGATCCTGGATTTCCCAGGACTCACAGGAGTCCAACATATATGCAAGAGATTTGATTTAATGAAATGCACTGAGTGGAAACTTTACATGAACATGACATCTACATTAGAGTCTATGGATGGAGGGGATAGTGGTCCATGTAAGCGACGGTCCCTCTGCAGGCTCAAAGAAACTGGAAAAAAACAGTCTAGAATGTGGAACTCTAAGTTCTTCTGTCCTTTACTAGGTCACCAGATGGTCAATCTCTCACCTGGAGGCAGACTCATCCTGAGGGTGGTGTCATCCACAGAATTCAAGAGCTGGATGGCTTGACAGGATCAGGGGTTATGGAGTTAAAGGTGGAGCTAAACATAGGTAGTCTACAGTAGAATAACTAGTTTCACTGTGCTTTGTTGTCAGCATTGTGACATATGATGTTGCATATGGGTGTGGTTTGGTGAAGGAAGCTTTTATATCAAGAGGTGTGTTTACAGACTTAATCTTCACTTCAGCAGCATACCTGCTCTGTCCTCTAAAAACCAAACATGGCCAGCAATGCCAAAGAAGCCAAACATGGTAAGTATGTCAACCCTCCAAAAAATTCAGCAAACTCTTCTCTCGACATTCCTTCTTTCTATCTGATCTATGTTCACTGCGGCAGTTAACACCTCTGTGTTGGCAGCGATAGAGGCATTTTGTTTTCAATGGGAGGTGACTGAAATCTGGACAGATTACCTGAGAGTCCTGCAGAACAGATACTGTATACGTACTTGTCCTCAGCTACACATCCATCCACCTGACATTTTTCTGTTAATTCCAGGAAATGTAGCTACCTTTGTGCAAAACTGACATGTATTGCATGCATTTTATGCATCTAATGATTTTGTGTACCAATGACAACTTTACAATTCTTTATCTCACTCACTACAGTGTTCCCTCTAACCTTTTATTTGTTTGAGTGAGTCTACCCAACCATATTTCTGCATCATAAATGTCCTAAATACATAAAGGAGAAAATGTGCTTGTACAATGTAACTGTAAATCAATAATATCCAATCTACCCCTTAGAACCAACCACATGCAATGGTGGGGAGATCAGGATTGTGTTGGTGGGGAAGACTGGAGTTGGGAAGAGTGCCACAGCAAACACCATTCTGGGGAAACAGAGATTTAAATCAAAGTTCTCCCCTAAATCTTTGACCGTACACTGTGCTAGGGACTCTGGTGAGGTGGATGGACAAAAGATTGCTGTCATCGACACTCCAGGTCTGTTTGACACCAGCACTGATGAACAGACAACCACTGAACATATTGTCCAGAGCATTTCTTATGCTTCTCCTGGACCTCACATCTTCCTGGTCGTCATCAGACTGGGCAGATTCACAGAAGAAGAGAAGAACACAGTTCAGAAGATTCAAAAAATCTTCGGAGAAGAATCAGACAAATACAGCATGGTTCTCTTTACCCATGGTGACCTGCTTGAAGGGCAGCCTATTGAAAACTTCTTGGAAGAAAGCGAGGAGCTTCAGGAACTTGTGGCCAAATGTAACGGTCAGTACCACGTCTTCAATAATGACCTGAAAGATCGTTCTCAGGTCACAGAGCTGCTGAACAAGATTAGAAATATAACTGAGAAGAATGGAGGAAGCCATTACACCACTGAAATGTTCCAGAAAGCACAAAAAGTGATCGAGGAAAAGAAAAAGCGAATCCTGAGGGAGAAAAACGATCAAATGCGCAAAGAGAGGGAGAGACTTGAGAAGAAAATACAGGAAGCACAAGAGAATCTGACTGTAGTACCTCCAGGCTCCGTCTTTGGGTGCCCCCAACTTCAGATCTCTTGTCCGGGTTGCCTAGCCCCTCAAATGTCTCTTCTGGGTCCTTTTTCTTTTAGGTACCACTTATGGCAGTATAACAGACCTCTGATGGTTGGAGGATGTATTGTCTTTCCTTTCAGAGGTCAAAATACACAAATGTGGAGATCCAAGTTCATGAAATATCATATAATTACAAATATGACAAACTACAAAGACATTATGAAAAACTTCAGAGTACATTCCATGTATTAAGTCCTCCAAATAAAACAACAAAATATGTTTACTGCCTTTTTGTTCTGATTACATTACTTATGATCAAAAATAGCCAGACATCTTTGCGCATGCATCGTCAGCACACAATGCAAGATTCTCCGAGTCAGGTGACGCAGTCAAAATGTAACTGATAACTAAAACAGACATCATATTGTGAACAGAGACTAAGAACTACAGTTCAAAGACATGGCTTTATGTGCACTCATTTTAGAGATTTAAAAGTAACAGGTGGCATTTCTTGTAAATGCTGATGGGAGGAGTGAACAGGAAGGAAAGGAAGAACTAAAAACCACAAAGATGCAGGAGGACTGGATATTCAAGCAGTGCTAGATTAGAAATAAAATGGACAGTGGAGGGTGTGAATTGTTTTTCCACTGCAAACATTCCTCATGTGTTCACTTGTTGTGTTGAATGTTGACCCAAATAACAAAGACTGAAACTAAAGACATTACCTGTATATTTTTTTTATACCCTAAGCTTTAACATTGTACTCTTCATTTGGGTGGCACAGTGTTGCAGTGTTATACACTGTCTCCTCACAGTTGGACGTTTCTGGGTTGAGGGGTTTTGTAGATCTCACTGGGGCCTGTATGTGTGGAGTTAATATGTTCTCTCTGTGTTTCGGGGGGTACTCTCTGTGTACTCCAACTTCCTCCCACAGTCCACAGACATGCAGGTGAACTCTGCACAAATTTAGATGCCGAGCTTCTAATATAATCTACTTCCAATGATTGCTGATTCCTTTAGCATTGCACAGCATTTAGCTCTCCGCTTTTTCTGCAAACCTTTCATAGAAAATATTTATTGACATAAACAACTTGTTTGAAAGGAGGACTTTCCTAAAACCATGGAAGAACATTCAAACCTATCAAGGTTTTGTGGCAGGAGACTCCAAACTTTGAACAGTAACATACATTTAAAACATTTTAATATAATCTGTCAAACAGCAGAAATCCATCATACCATGAGACAGTAAGTAAATCTACATTCCCCCTCATTCTGTTTGTTAAGACAGGTCAGGAATTTATACTTAAATAAAAAAAAAGGTTTTAAAACATAAATGCCGATTCAGAAAGGCACGGAGGAAGCAAAAAATACACACTATGAATTATTACAAAACAAATATATTATTGTTAAGATTGAGATAATCCAGAGTGAGACACCATCAGGGAGTCGACCTCACATAATAATGATGGGAGGAGTGAACAACAGGGTTTGCTGGCCTTTAATGACAACATCAGATAAGAAATGGGAGTGTAGGTGTGGTTTATTACACAAAGTCTAATATAAGGAGCTGTTGTTGCAGACAGACTTCACTTCACTTCTTCAGCTCAGCAGCAGACCAGCTCTTCTCTCCAGAACCAACTATGGCCAGCAAAGATGCCACAAATGGTAAGTAAATGAACTGCATTCATAATGTTGTAACTTCTATATGAAATATTTATTTATAGACGACAGCTTGTCACAGCTCAAACTATTGAACCAGTCTCATCAGTTCTAAAGCCGACAGTGCTCTAATGGAAAAACTTTTGAGTCCTTTCTGTGTGGAGTTTGCATGTTCTTCTGGATATGGGGTCTCTCCATGTACCCCAGCTTCCTCCCCACATTCCAGAGACACTGACTTAATTAGTGACTCTAAACTGTTCATAGGTGTGAATGTGAGTGTGAATGGTTATTTGTCTCTATGTGCCATGTGATGAAGTCAGCTGGGATAGACTCCGACCCTACCATGACCCCGATGAGAATAATTGGTTACAGAAAATGGATGGATGATTTGGGTGTAAGGAGTCTGAACTTTGTTGGGGCAAGTGCCCTGACGTGTTCAAATCCCAACTGCTCAGTGTCAAAGTTACTCATTTTGTACCTTCACAATCTGATGAGTACCTAAAGTAATAAATGTTTGTCCATTTTTTTTCCGACATCCCATCAGAACCAACCAGATTCAATAATGAGGAGATCAGGATTGTGATGGTGGGGAAGACTGGAGCTGGGAAGAGCGCCACAGGAAACACCATTCTGGGGAATCAGAGCTTCATGTCAACGTTCTCCCCTAAATCTTTAACTTTACACTGTGCTAAGGACTCTGGTGAGGTGAATGGACAAAAAGTTGCTGTCATCGACACTCCAGGTCTATTTGACACCAGGATTGATCAAAAGGAAACAGTTAAAGATATTGCCCGGAGCATTTACTATGCTTCTCCTGGACCTCACATCTTCCTAGTCGTCATCAAACTAGACAGATTCACAGAAGAAGAGAAGAATACGGTAAAGAAGATTAAAGAAATCTTCGGAGAGGAATCACACAAATACAGCATGGTTCTTTTTACCCATGGTGACCTGCTCGAAGGGGAAACTATTGTGAACTTCTTGGCAGAAAGCGAGGAGCTTCAGGAACTTGTGGACAAATGTAACGGTCAGTACCACGTCTTCAATAATAAGCTGAAAGATCGTTCTCAGGTCACAGAGCTGCTGAACAAGATCAGAAAAGATCGTTCTCAGGTCACAGAGCTGCTGAACAAGATCAGAAATATAGCAGAGAAGAACGGAGGAAGCCATTACACCACTGAAATGTTCCAAGCAGCAGAGAAGGCGATTGAAGAGGAGAAAGAACGCATCCTGAAAGAGAAAGAAGAGGAAATGCGCAAAGAGAGGGAGGAACTGGAGAAGAAAATAAAGGAAAAGTATGAGGAACAAATGAAGAAAGTGAAGGATGACATGAAGAGGGAGAAGGAGTTGATGGCACAGCGTGAACAAGAACTGAAATACGAAAATGAACAACTGAAAAGGAAAAATGAAAGGCAGGCTAGGAGGGAAGCAGAAAACGGCAATATCTTACAACTGATAGTTGTGTTGATTGAAAAAGCAATGAATTATTTTTTGTCAAAATGAACTCTTTGACTTTTGATGATGGACTGTGCAGCAGATTAACTAATTATAATATTGACTTTCCAGGTTTCGGGATTCTCATTGGGCTTGATTTGTAATACTAGCATTTACTTTATGTGTATTGCATAAGAAGATTTAAATTTTTAATGTGTTTATCTTCTCTTGTAAGGAGCTTCAGCTACAGAAATGCAGGGCAAATTATGTTTTCTGGGGAGCTCATGTCTTAGTAAGAGTAGCCAAAGTTTCCTGTATTTTGCACCCTGGTTGAATGCATTTCATTATATTTCATTTTATGCAACTTCAACACATCAACTATTCCCTTATTGACACCCTCTAATGGCCAGGAGTGACAATACAGTGTGAAAGACACAGCCAGAGAAATCAATTAGAGGACAAATTATCTTAACAATAATTACCATACTCGACAGCACTGCGTCTGCTGTGGAAACATTCAGATTCCAGGGATCCTGGATCTCCCAGGACTCACAGGAGTCCAACATATATGCAATGTGCAGAGATTTGATTTAATGAAATGCACTGAGTGGAAACTTTACATGAACATGACATCTACATTAGAGTCTATGGATGGAGGGGATAGTGGTCCATGTAAGCGACGGTCCCTCTGCAGGCTCGAAGAAACTGGAAAAAACAGTCTAGAATGTGGAACTCTAAGTTGTTCTGTCCTTGCCAGGTCACCAGATGGTCAATCTCTCACCTGGAGGCAGACTCATCCTGAGGGTGGTGTCATCCACAGAATTCAAGAGCTGGATGGCTTGACAGGATCAGGGGTTATGGAGTTAAAGGTGGAGCTAAACATAGGTAGTCTACAGTAGAATAACTAGTTTCACTGTGCTTTGTTGTCAGCATTGTGACATATGATGTTGCATATGGGTGTGGTTTGGTGAAGGAAGCTTTTATATCAAGAGGTGTGTTTACAGACTTAATCTTCACTTCAGCAGCATACCTGCTCTGTCCTCTAAAAACCAAACATGGCCAGCAATGCCAAAGAAGCCAAACATGGTAAGTATGTCAACCCTCCAAAAAATTCAGCAAACTCTTCTCTCGACATTCCTTCTTTCTATCTGATCTATGTTCACTGCGGCAGTTAACACCTCTGTGTTGGCAGCGATAGAGGCATTTTGTTTTCAATGGGAGGTGACTGAAATCTGGACAGATTACCTGAGAGTCCTGCAGAACAGATACTGTATACGTACTTGTCCTCATCTACACATCCATCCACCTGACATTTTTCTGTTAATTCAAGGAAATGTAGCTACCTTTGTGCAAAACTGACGTTGTATTGTATGCATTTTATGCATCTAATGATTTTGTGTACCAATGACAACTTTACAATTCTTCATCTCACTCACTACAGTGTTCCCTCCATCCTTTTATTTGTTTGAGTGAGAATCTACCCAACCATATTTCTGCATCATAAATGTCCTTAATATAATAAGGAGAAAATGTGCTGTAAATCAATAATATCCAATCTACCCCTCAGAACCAACCACATGCAATGCTGGGGAGATCAGGATTGTGTTGGTGGGGAAGGCTGGAGCTGGGAAGAGCGCCACAGCAAACACCATTCTGGGAAAACAGAGCTTTAAATCAAAGTTCTCCCCTAAATCTTTGACCGTACACTGTGCTAGGGCCTCTGGTGAGGTGGATGGACAAAAGGTTGCTGTCATCGACACTCCAGGTCTGTTTGACACCAGCATTGATGAACAGACAACCACTAATGACGTTAGCCAGAGCATTACTTATGCTTCTCCTGGAACTCACATCTTCCTGGTCGTCATCAGACTGGGCAGATTCACAGAAGAAGAGAAGAACACAGTTCAGAAGATTCAAAAAATCTTTGGAGAGGAATCAGACAAATACAGCATGGTTCTCTTTACCCATGGTGACCTGCTCGAAGGGCAGCCTATTGAGAAGTTCTTGGAAGAAAGCGAGGAGCTTCAGGAACTTGTGGCCAAATGAAACGGTCAGTACCACGTCTTCAATAATGACCTGAAAGATCGTTCTCAGGTCACAGAGCTGCTGAACAAGATCATAACAATAACAGAGAAGAATGGAGGAAATCATTACACCACTGAAATGTTCCAGAGAGCAGAGAAGGCGTTTGAAGAGGAGAAAGAACGAATCCTGAAAGAGAAAGAAGAAGAAATGCGCAAAGAGAGGGAGGAACAGGAGAAGACAATAAAGGAAAAGTACGAGGAACAAATGAAGGAAGTGATGGATGACTTGAAGAGGCAGAAGGAGCTGATGGCACAGCAACTGAAACAACCTTAAAGTTTGTAGCGCAAATCAAATCAAAGTATACGGTTGACGTCTTTAGTTTCAGTCTTTGTCAGTTTGGTCAACATTAGTGAAGACAACAAGTCATCACATGAGGAGTGTTTGCAGTGTCTGTTTCATTGATATAATCTAATACAGTTTGATTATCCAGTCCACCTGCATATTTGTCGTTCCTTCTGAACAGGAAAGTTCAACTGAACAATCAATGATGCAACAAAGTACAAGGAAACAACACAAGGTATTTATTTCTGATGCTGAAGCAGTCTGTCTAACTTGTTTTTGGAAAAACACTGAGACTCACAAATATAATGATGGGAGGAGTGAACAACAGGGTTTGTTGGCCTTTAATGACAACATCAGATAAGAAATGGGAGTGTAGGTGTGGTTTATTACACAAAGTCTAATATAAGGAGCTGTTGTTGCAGACAGACTTCACTTCACTTCTTCAGCTCAGCAGCAGACCAGCTCTTCTCTCCAGAACCAACTATGGCCAGCAAAGATGCCACAAGTGGTAAGTAAATGAACTGCATTCATAATGTTGTAACTTCTATATGAAATATTTATTTATAGACGACAGCTTGTCACAGCTCAAAGTGTTGAACCAGTCTCATCAGTTCTAAAGCCGACAGTGCTCTAATGGAAAAACAACTTCTCTCAAATTCAGAGTATTTTTCTGAGTTTATACTCAGTATTGTAGTACACAGGGAGATCTGTTATTCAGGCTGCTCTCATTAATATGAATGGGATGGGTAAAATAATAGAAACACCAACGTCAGTGTAATACAATGCAATTCAATAACACCACAGCTGTCAGCTACATTTCTGTACTTCTGTCCAAAGTTTCCATCAGCATGTTTGAGCACATAAAGTCTATTTAAACAGACACATAACATTGCTTATTCTTGATTTTAAATCATTTTTCATGAGGTTACATGTTTATCCTTCATTCAGTAATATATGTCTATATACTTTACTCATATTATATTTGGCAATCTGATGAATACCTAAAGTGATTTGACATTTTTTTCATCCCGTCAGAACCAATCAGATACAATAATGAGGAGATCAGGATTGTGATGGTGGGGAAGAGTGCAGTTGAGAAGAGCGCCACAGCAAACACCATTCTGGGAAAACAGAGCTCTGAATCTTTGACCGTACCCTTTGCTACGGTGGACTACGGTGAGGTGGATGGACAAAAAGTTGCTGTCATCGACTCTCCAGGTCTGTTTGATGTAGAGACAACAGTTAAAAATATGATCCAGAGTATTTTTTATGCTTCTCCTGGACCTCACATCTTCCTGGTCGTCATTAGACTGGAAAGAGTCATTGAAGAAAAGAAGAACACAGTTAAGAAGATTCAAAAAATCTTCGGAAAGAAATCAGACAAATACAGCATGGTTCTCTTTACCAATGGTGACTGGCTCAAAGGGAAACCTATTGAGGACTTCTTGGCAGAAAGCGAGGAGCTTCAGGAACTTGTGGCCAAATGTAACGGTCACTACCACGTCTTCAATAATAAGCTGAAAGATCGTTCTCAGGTCACCGAGCTGCTGAACAAGATCAAGAATATAAACAGAGAAGAACGAGGAACCCATTACAGACAACCATGAAACGTTCAAAATAGGAGAGAAGGTGATCAAAGAGGAAAAAACGAATCCTGAAAAAAGAAAGGAAATGCCAAAAGAGAACGAGCAAAATAACAGTACCATCAAGAAAGCAGAAATGACAAAAGAGGCCATGAGCTGAAGGCACACCAAAGGAGAGATACAAAAGGGATGAAAGAAATTGCAGGAAATAAAGCTAGAAACACACTAGCTCAGATAGCACATCGACAGATGCTATTCATTGATTGTTTCCATTCAATAATAAACCTTTTCTGATTTTCTAATGCAGACTGTTCTGTCTCATTGTATGTATTGATTATTATTATTATTGTGAGTTTATTGTTTGGTTTAATCTGTAATAATGACAGACAGTCAGTTCTGGGTTTTAAAACTGGTGTAGGTGACCACTAAATGTTTTCTGGTGAAGTGATTGTGTCATAAAGGATAGTTTCTGTTTTTCCATTTCCATCTTAATACAATACGTATCAATAAAATACTGTATTAAGATGCTGTTTGTAGTTAAGGAACCATAGAAATGTAGGATGACTTTCTATGAAAACAAAAGGGGGTCTGTTGTACAGTGTATGTGATTATGATTATATGTGTTATTGGACTACATGAATGAAAGTGACCTGCTTTGATTTAACTGGAAAAAGAAAACGAAAAACGATAATAAATCTGAACAATTTGAAAGTATTTTCACTCCACTACATTCTATTATCTCACAGCTTGAATTACTGATTACTTTTCAGTTAACCTTCCATGTTCTATTATTATCTGCAAATGACCATGAATTAACATTTTAATTAACTTTTTAACCCATAAGATTTCAGCCTTGGTTGCTTGGTTTTTTTGTTTTTATGCTTATTATTTTTTGATCCTGTTAAAATCATTTTTTGTTCTCTTTAGCCAAATGGATGATCTAACAACAGACAGTGATAAATGTGTTCAGATGGTAAAGTGAGTTGTACTTTTGGGTTAATGAATCAAATGTGGGCTTGACTTGATTTTGTTGACAATAAATTACACTTCTAAAGTGTTTGTTTGTTTTGTATGTTCTCACCTGGTCATCATACGTCTGTTCTCATATTAGTATGTGTTTGTACTTTTCTACAAGAAAGTAGAAATTAGAAACACATACCATAATAATACCAATGATGATCAAAAATAATAACTTTAATAAGGACACTTAAAAAAGTTGCATAGCACACTAAATGAAAGCAGACAATATGTATAAAAAACAATAAAAGGGTTAGTTTGTTAAAATGTAACTAGCTGTAGGGAGCTGGATAACATTCATGAATCTTTTCCACTGAGTAGAATTGTGTGAAGGCAATTTGGATCAGTGACACCACAAATGAAAACTACTGCAAATACATTGACTGTTGCTGAAAATGCAACAAAAAATCAAAAACAGGGTTTGACTTCATGGAAATGAAAAAGTCAATAAAAATCAGGCTGTGGTGAATCAGAAACCTGCATTACATAGATTCATTTATTTTATCAGAAGCACCTCACAAAGTACAATAAATGATCTGTAACTCACCAAGAAACTACATGTGACCTGAGAAATGTATGATCCTTACCATTAACTCTGTTTATATTTTTCATATTGTGGATTTTGCTGACTTGCAGAGGCTTTCTGTTCTGTGTTACCAGCAATGTTTCCTTTGTAACAGGAAAAGCTTCCCGCCACAGTTTGAAAGTCCATAAAAACAACTGAAACAACCTTAAAGTTTGTAGCTCAAATCAATCAAAGTATACGGTTTGACGTCTTTAGTTTCTGTCTTGTCAGTTTGGTCAACATTAATGAAGACAAGTCATCACATGAGGAGTGTTTGCAGGTGTCTGTTTCATGATATAATCTATACAGCTTGATTATCCAGTCCTCCTGCATCTTTGTGGTTCCTTCTGTTCCTTCTGAACAGGGAAGTTCAACTGAATAATCAACGATGCAACAAAGTACAAGGAAACAACACAAGGTATTTATTTCTGATGCTGAAGCAGTCTGTCTAACTTGTTTTTGGAAAAACACTGAGACTCACAAAAATAATGATGGGAGGAGTTTGATGATAAATCCACCTATTCATAAGCTGGGTAACCTTATCTGTCAGTGTGTTGTATTATTAGTTATTATTTTTGTCAGTAGTAGAGGGATCGTAACACCTAATTGGTGAACCATTTTGTAAGACCATAAGGGAATATGAATTGGAGGTTCAGTCTCTTCTTTTCATCCATAAATAATATTTCAGATTTGGAGTAATTATTTTGTATCCTGCAAAGGAGCCAAAGTTGTCAGGTAAAGTCTGTTTCAAATTAGAACAAAACAAAATTACAAAGATGTTAATGTCAAAGTTACTAATCTGGTACTTGCACAATCTGATGAATACCTAAAGTGATAAATGTTTGTCCATTTACATCCCCAATCAGAACCGATATCAAATGAGGAGATCAGGATTGTGTGGTGGGGAAGACTGAGTTGGGAGAAGAGCGCCACAGCAAACACCATTCTGGGGAAACAGAGCTTTTTATCAACGTTCTCCCCTAAATCTTTGACCAAACACTGTGCTAAGGCCTCTGGTGAGGTGGGGTGACAAAAAGTTGCTGTCATCGACACTCCAGGTCTGTTTGCACCAACACTGAAAAAAGGACAAACCAATCAACATATTGCCAGAGGCATTTCGTATGCTCTCCTGGACCTCACATCTTCCTGGTCCTAATAAACTAGGCAGATTCATCAGAAGAAGAGAAGACACAGTTCAGGAGATTCAAAAAACTCTTTGGAGAGGAATCAGACAAATCAGCATGGTTCTCTTTACCATGGTGACCTGCTCGAAGGGAAACCTATTAGGACTTCTTGGGGGAGAAGATAAGAGCTCCAAAACTTGTGGCCAAATGTAACAGGTACCACGTCTTCAATAATAACCTGAAAGATCCTTCTAGGTCACAGAGCTGCTGAACAAGATCAGAAATATAACAGAGAAGAACGGAGGAAGCCCTTACACCACATGAAATGTTCCAGAGAGCAGAGAAGGCGATTGAAGAGGAGAAAGAACGAATCCTGAAAGAGAGAGAAGAGGAAATGTGCAAAGAGAGGGAGGAACAGGAGAAGAAAATAAAGGAAAAGTACGAGGAACAAATGAAGAAATGATGGATGCACGAAGAAGAGGCAGATGAGTTGAGGGCACAGCGTGAAAGGAGATGGAGGAGGAAAAGGAGAGAAATGAAAAAAATGCAGGAAAGAAAGGCTCGAGAGGAAGCTGAGAACAATCCTTCTAATTAAATTCATAAGTGGCATTTGGGAAAAATAATCGATGCATTAAATACATACTGGGGTTAACAAGACCTTTTTCGGACTTTCTATGCAAACTGTTTCTCTCTTACTGTATCGTATATTTCACAAAGACCCTGTTTTGAGTAAATAGTTAATTAACTATAGTGGCTATATTCACTTTAAGTATAATAATAAAGGTAGTTTCTTGCTTTCCATTTCTCAAGTCGATTTTAGTACAGTGCCCTTTCAAACGTACGAGAAACAAGAAACAAATTAAAGATTAAAATGAAGAGACCAATGAGGTTAGTGGCAGGGCGTGAACGAGAAACTGGGAGAAAAGAGAGAAGAAAATTAAACAAAGTGGAAAGACCAGGCTAGAAGGAAGCTGAGAGGAGACCTTCCAATAATTGAAGAAAAGGATTAACAAGGTCTTGAAAAAAGCCTTTTAATTTCTCCAATGCAAACTGTTATGTCCCATGCATGTATTAAAAATACCTTTTCAAAAGAACTGGGTGTTGACTGTGTATGGTGTATACATTTATTGCTGTTTATGTATTACTTAATGAATAACTGATTCGATTCAATGTTTGATATTTATCTTCCAAAACACCCTGCCATTTAGAGGAGCTGTTGTTATTGGTATGTCCTTTTTTTTATGTATTTTGATGGGTGACATATTCAATTAAGACATTTTAATTTATAATTAACATCTGCTAGCAGATTTTGTGAGTCAGTGTAACGTGTAATGTCATTGAATTCGAGAATATGTCCATAATATTATATGTTGGTGATCATGAAATAAAGCTGATAAATGATTTGTTGACATTTTCAAGTTTGAGTCTTTTATTGTTAACTCTTATTTTTTACTGCAGTGTCAGACAAGAACCGGTGGAAACCAAAAAACAGTATGGTCGTAGTTAATAATCCAAAGTTATTTATTTTTTATACATGGAGCTTGTTTTCTTTTCATTTTATGTAACTGCAGCACATTTTAACTGTTCCCTGTTGTCACCAAGCCGCCCTATGCATGGACACAGACGTTACACAACAGCCCCCCTCACTGGTCAGAAAACTAACTGTAATCTGTAAAAACTTGTGATCAGGTGAATGCTGTCTCGTCATCCTGTTATTCTACATTATGTAACTTTGGGCTCCGGGTCAGGAGACACGTACGTAACGCTTTACGACACTGACCAGCAAAATCTCTGTTTTACAATTATATTAAAATGTTTTTAAATGTATGTTAGTGTTCAAAGTTTGGAGTCTCCTGCCACAAAGCTTGATATGTTGAAGTTCTTTCGTGCGTTTAGAGGAAAGTCCTCCTTACAGACAATTGTTGGTTATGTCAGTAAATCTGTTATTTTCTATGAAGGTTTGCAGAGAAAAAATCATGTTTGGACATTTTTTTTACAAGAGCCACCACACATTCAAACTCTTGCTCCAGATTTCGACCCCCTCCAACTCCGATCCCCCGTATTCAACCACCATCTTCAACTGACTCGCAGCTGGACACACTGGGGCCTCATGTACAAATACTGCGTGATTTCCTACTAAAAAAATTGGCGTACGCCAGAACCCGAAAAACTGTCGTAAGCACAAAAAAATTCAGATGTATCAAAGTGTGCGTTCGCATGGATCCAAGCACGTTTCTTTTGTACATGCCAATCAACGTGGAATTGAGCGCACGTGCAACTCCTCCCTGTCCACGCCCCCATTTACATATGCAAATCCATTATAGGCCTGGACCTGAGATTCACCTCTTTGTCCGATCAGATAACGCGTGAACAAAGGAAAGAAAATGAATTCACAGAGTCTAAGCTAAAGATTCTAGTGAATGAAGTGGAGATTCTGGTTGGTTCCCTGTCAACAGGATATATGACAAAAAAAAAAAAAAAAAGACGTGAGTGGGAGCGTGTGTGTGAGGCTGGAAATGCCGTGGGATGCGAGCAGCGCACCCACAGGTTGGCAGTGTGGCGCTGCGGTGACCTTTACGCCCGCTTTTACTAAAGATATTAACACGCGGAGCAATCAGGGGCTTGTTAGAAAGCTCTGCCAGCTCTAATTTCTTCACCAGCAGAAAATAAAGGAAAGAAAACCAAAAAAATGATATTTGAATGCGCACATGCCCAAATATGCCACTGGCACACTGGCACGGCTTTGGGTAAGTAAGAGTTTATTCGTTTAATTGTTTCGTAGTAATCCAGCGTTACATAGGGACAATTAAACGATAGAAGCCACCCATCGCGCACGGCCAGTTCCAGCCTGTTTCTCAGCAATGCTGTTTTCATAATGAATGAGTCGTGAGTTGAACCCACCGGCACCTTTGCCCCACGATCTGTGTTGTTAGTTAGCGGCATTCGCGCATCACATATGATTTGAACATTGAGTGGAATGAAAATGTTTCCCTACTAACTAAAAAAATCATCCTGTTGAGGCGCTTTTATAGCACATGTGTGTGCAGGTCAATAGCTCGATTACATTAGGGGACCGCTCTCGCTGCAAACTTTGCTTTAATGTCGGCCTGTTCAACGGCTTGTACGGGAATCTGATGTACCAGGAAGACATTCGGGATTTCCGTCCCACACAGCTGGCATGGCTCGGGCTCAGGGTTGACTGGCACACTCCTGACCGATGGCCAGCCTCCGCTGGAATGCCCTGTTGCCGGGAACCCCAGCGCAGTCAGGCAGCCGGCCGCCGGCCCCCGTTGCGCTCTCGGGCCGGCCGCAGCTCTGCAGTAACTCCAGTAACACTGGCCTTGGTAACCGAAATCGGCCTTATGAGCCAATTCATCATGGTTTGCAAGTAAATCCTGCGTTCCTTAAATCGCTCACGGCGGGTCCGTTGCAAGGTCCTCTAACAACGCTAACGCTGTCTTTGTCACATATCCTTTTCTTAATCACATGCGCATGCTTTTATATCCACTTATATATTGCAAACACCTGCGTGTGTTAATAGTCATAAGTGTGCCTCTGATGTGCACATCACTCTAAGACTACTTGTTTTTCCATTATTAACAGTTTCCCACTTCACCTCTAAGTGTCGCCAAAGGAACAATAGCTGTAGAAACGTGCGTACGACAGCTATGAAATTGGCGTTGGGGCACGCACATTCTACGATTGTTTCACGTTTGATACATTTGACGTGAGCGTGGAAAAAGGACGTTACGCCCTTTTTGTGCGTCCGCATGCTTTGTACATGAGGCCCCTGGTCCCCACGTCCCGAGACTCCATCCTCAACACAAACCCTCTCCTCCTACCTGACCGGCTGGAATCGCTTCAAAGCTTTCCACGCCTCACATAAGCTCCCATTCCCTACGCTAGACGTCCTCACCTTCTCCAATTTCATCACATTCGCCCATTTGATCCAAAAAATCAACTGTTGTTGACATTCACTCACTCATTGGGGGCATGATGGCGCCGTTGTGTGGCCTGACCTCTGCTACCTTTCTGTGTTTTGTTTTTATCGCTTTTCACGCATAAAGTGTCACCTCTAGGCGTGTGACGCCTGATCCTCTTAAAAATCCACGACTCCGTGGACAAATTACCTATCCAGGTCAGACAAAGCCACCGCCACCTGTTCTGGCGTCCGTACCCTCTCACTTATGGCGTCTTCCTGGTCGGTTGCCATGCCGGCTGAAAGCTCACCTGGCCTCGTCCTCCACGTACAATGCTCGCCATCCGCTGTTTGGTCTCTCCAGTGATTACGCCGGACACGACATCCGAGGCTCCGTGGATTACTCCTACCGATGGCTGCTGCCAGCCGTCCGGAGGCCGGGGTGCCCACCTGGGGACGCGCGCTGGAGAATCTCCGCCGGTTAACCGGGGTCCCAACAGACGGACCGGCGTCTGGTTCGCATGGCTCTCACAAACACCGTCCGTTGTAAATAAGACTTTTATCCTAAACGACTTTTTTTACTTCGCATTCTTTGGATTTCCTCCCGCTGACTGAAAACAGGTGAAACCAGGTGAAACCAGGTGAAATCAGCGCTTCTCTGGCTCCTCCACCCAGCTGTTCTTTCTTCAGCTCCCCGCGAGTGTCGGGGCGCGGGGTGACTCGCCTCTGTGTTCAATGACAATTTTAAATGTCGGCTTCTTCCCACAGGTACATACTCCTCGTTTGAACTGCAGGTGTTTGCCGTGGAGTTCCTAAGTCCTGTTTTGTGTGCAGTTGTCTACCGCCCTCCCAAATATAATAAGGGCTTTATTCATGAGTTCACTGAATTTCTGGCTGACATTCTCCCAAAATACGACAAGATCCTGATATGTGGGGATTTTAATGTTCATCTGACCAATTCGCCACTGACTTCAAAAGCCTGTTGGCAACTTTTAATTTGACTCAATCCGTTGATAAACCAACGCACCATCTTGGGCACACATTGGACCTTGTTATTTCCTTTGGGCTCTCAGTTTCCATTAAAGAGACTGAGACTGCAATCTCAGATCATCTCCCCATTGTGTTCGAATGTTAGCCCCCCACCAGTCAGTAAACCCCATGCTCCATCCTGTCAGCGATGATCATCCCCTCCATGGCCGATGAGTTCACTGCTGCCTTTAATGACTCACAGTCTTTTCCCTTGAACGGCTTGGCTTCCCCACTCTGTCCTTATCATTTTCTCTTCTCCTTCCACTCTACCTGCGCCGGGATTCTGTGACTCTATTGCCCCTTTTGGCAAAAATCTGCCAAGGCCAGATCGGACCCTGGCTTGAAACAACGGACACCAACCCGTGCTATCAGGCACGTTGCAGTCAGGCAGAATGCAGATTGAAGAAGGACAACTCATGTGCTGGCATCTAAGGATTTGATTATCAGAGAGCTGTACGTGAAGCGAAAATGACCCCAGTTTTTCTTAAAAAAAAGTAAAAAAAACAAAAACAAAAAAAACTTTCAGCCATACAGGTATCTGACAGTCCTAGCAGACCATAAATATATATTTAAAAACAAGAAATAAACCAATATGAGATAATCTGGAGAGTGGAGGGCGTCAGGTAGTCGAGTTCACAAAAACAGTCTACAATTCAAAGGGAGAGATATACTCTTATGTGCAGTAATTATTATTATTTATTTAAAAGAGCTGGTAGCATTTCTTGTAAATGTTGATGGGAGCAGTAAACGGTTCTTTTGCTGCATTCAGCCTTTAATGATAACATCAGATAAGAAATGGGAGTGTAGGTGTGGTTTATTACACAAAGTCTAATATAAGGAGCTGTTGTTGCAGACAGACTTCACTTCACTTCTTCAGCTCAGCAGCCGACAGCTCTTCTCTCCAGAACCAACTATGGCCAGCAAAGATCCACAATGGTAAGTAAATGAACTGCATTCATAATGTTGTAACTTCTATATGAAATATTTATATAGACGACAGCTTGTCACAGCTCAAAGTATTGAACCAGTCTCATCAGTTCTAAAGGGACAGTGCTCTAATGGAAAAACAACTTCTCTCAAATTCAGCAGTATTTTCCTGAGTTATAACTGAGTATTGTAGTACACAGGGAGATCTGTTATTCAGGCTGCTCTCATTAATATAAATGGGATGGGTAAAATAATAGAAACACCAACGTCAGTGTAATACAATGCAATTCAATAACACCACAGCTGTCAGCTACATTTCTGTACTTCTGTCCAAAGTTTCCATCAGCATGTTTGAGCACATAAAGTCTATTTAAACAGACACATAACATTACTTATTCTTGATTTTAAATCATTTTTCATGAGGTTACATGTTTATCCTTCATTCAATAATATGTATGTATATAATAATATGATTTACTTGTAAAGGATCAGAACTCTGTGAGAGCCCTGACTCTATCTTTAAAACACTAACTAGGTTTTTCAAATCCCAACAGCCCAATAATCATAGTTACTCATATTATATTTGACAATCTGATGAATATCTAAAGTGATTTGACATTTTTTTCATCCTGTCAGAACCAACCAGATACAATAATGAGGAGATCAGGATTGTGATGGTGGGGAAGACTGGAGCTGGGAAGAGCGCCACAGCAAACACCATTCTGGGAAAAAGGAGCTTTGAATCAAAGTTCTCCCCTAAATCTTTGACCAAACACTCTGCTAAGGCCTCTGGTGAGGTGGAGGGACAAAAAGTTGCTGTCATCGACACTCCAGGTCTGTTTGACACCAGCACTGATGAACAGACAACCAATAAGGACATTGCCCAGTGCATTTCTTATGCTTCTCCTGGACCTCACATCTTCCTGGTCGTCATCAGACTGGGCAGATTCACAGAAGAAGAGAAGAACACAGTTCAGAAGATTCAAAAAATCTTCGGAGAGGAATCAGACAAATACAGCATGGTTCTCTTTACCCATGGTGACCTGCTTGATGGTGAAACTATTGAGAACTTCTTGGCAGAAAGCGAGGAGCTTCAGGAACTTGTGGTCAAATGTAACGGTCAGTACCACGTCTTTAATAATGACCTGAAAGATCGTTCTCAGGTCACAGAGCTGCTGAACAAGATCAGAAATATAACAGAGAAGAACGGAGGAAATCATTACACCACTGAAATGTTCCAAGCAGCAGAGAAGGCGATTGAAGAGGAGAAAGAACGAGTCCTGAAAGAGAAAGAAGAAGAAATGCGCAAAGAGCAGGAGGAACAGGAGAAGAAAATAAAGGAAAAGTTCGAGGAAGAAATGAAGAAAGTGATGGATGACATGAAGAGGCAGAATGAGTTGAGGGCACAGCGTGAAAGAGAGATGGTGGCGACAATGAGAGAAATGAACCAAAGGCAGGAAAGATTGGCTAGACAGTTATCTGAGACCAGACCACGTGGTTTTTTAAGAAGGGTAAAATATGCTTTCGGTTGGTAGTTAATTTGCTGCAGCAAATCAACTACCTGTTGTTATTTATAAATCTTTCATCAATCTTCACAGGGCCTGATTTGTAATCATAATTACTTAGTGAATAACTGGTTATATTTCAATGTTTGATATTGTCCTTAAAAGATTTAGACCTTTAGATTTTTATGAGCTTGCTATTGCACTCCATGTCATTATCTATCAGTTTGCTGGATCAGAAACCTGCATTGCAATAAATTCCAATAAATGATATGTAACTCTGGTGACATGAGAAATGTATGACATTACCATTAATCTTTTGTTCATATTTTTGACATTGTGTATATTTTGTTGACTTGCAGAGGATTAATACCAGTATGAATTCCTGTTGCTTTATGTTCTCCGGTTGTCAGCAAGTTTCCTTTATAAAAATGATTGGCCTGTATGTGTTTATGATTGATTAAAAAAAGTTAATGTATAATTGTTATTGTTTTTGTTCTTTGGACTCGTCCACTGATTCATCCACTCGGAGTGCAGATGCCTCCTCTGTTTGTAGCTTCTCAGTTATCTGCACCCTCACACAGGGGCGCCGTATACGGGGGAAAAGGACAATTCCGAGGGCCCACGACTGACAGGGGCCCCAAAAAATAGGTAAACCCCAATATAAAATGATTAAACCATCATCATTGAGTACATATATTTCAAATATAATAACGAAATTACTTTGTTGTCTTTGTTTTTATGCAGGGGTGTCCAAACTGTTCCACAAAGGGCCGGCGTGGCTGCAGGTTTTCCTTCCAACCAACCAAGAGCACACAGTTTGACCAATCAACACTCTGAAGACTGAGATCAGTTGATTAAATTAGTCAAGTCTGGTGTGCTCTTGGTTGGTTGGAACAAAAACCTGCAGCCACACCGGCCCTTTGTGGAACAGTTTGGACATGCCTGTTTTTATGCGTTTTGGGCAGTAAAGGTTAAATAAAAATGGCCTTTAGCACATTTTTATGGTGGCTTTTAATCTAGCATCAAATAGTGAACTCCACTGCATACTGTATGCAGACTTGTATGCATGCACAAATCACCAGCAGCAAATATTGTGCTAGTACTAGTATTGAACTACAAGACGCAAAACAGCTGCAAGCCTTTGATTAGAGTTGTGTAAAGCTTTTGATGGGATAGTGTTGAAATCGTAGTCCAGATTTTACCCGAATTGATTGATGTCAAACAGAGTCGTTGAATATCCTTGATCAAGCAAGCATTTATTCAGTATAGCAGAGATCTCTGGAGATCGCACTACAGAGCATAAGTCTGTTAAAGCCAAACGCCACGTGAGATCCGACTAACAGTTGTAACTACATAGTTGTATAGCTTTTGTCTCTAATCACTCCCCTGGCTATCACCTGATTCGTCTCAGCTCATCCACTGCCGCCCTGCTTACGTCTTACTGGCATGACTTGGTTAAAGTTGTTTACTTCTATGTATTCCCTACAAGGACGCAGGAGACGGTTACAGTTATGGCTCAGATAGGAGACGGTTACAATTGTAGCTTAATTCCACATTCTCTAGGGTGGGAGGATACTGAGATAAACAAGTGACAGCTTCACCTTTCGCCTCTGCCAATTTGCTGTATATACTTTTGTACAATATATTTTATTTACTATTGCTATTTTGATATTTTATTATGTATAGTTTGTTCTTTATATTTTTATTCTTATGTTGTCTGTTGTCACTGTGTGTAATGCTGCTGCTGCTGCACTGTAATTTCCCAGCTTGGGATAAATAAAGTCTATCTATCTATCTATCTATCTATCTATCTATCTATCTATCTATCTATCTATCTATCTATCTATCTATCTATCTATCTATCTATCTATCTACCTTCCTACCTTAATTAATTCACCCTGAGTTTAAAGTTATAGATTATTCCAGCAAAGCATTGGTACATTCTGCATTCTCCATCACAATAGTTCAGTCCTAGAGATGTGGGGATACCAGCTGTGCACAGAGAGGAGGCCCAGTTTGATTTTTATTTTATTTATTTTTGTCATGGGGCCCCTGGACACACGGTCACCGTTATTCTGGTGAAAGTCGGTGGACCCCCTCGGGGTCGCGGGCCGCTGGTTGAACACCCCTGCGTTAGCGTGCACGAACAGGAAGCACTAGGTGGCGGTAACGCGCCAGGTGACAGACAAACACACGAAGAAGAAGCAGCAGCAGCAGCAGCAGTCCTCGTGTGTGACGCGTGTTTGTTGTTTTATTCCTTTATTAAAAACATTAATTATAATTAACACATTAAAACATTTACACTTTGACCGGAGCTTCCTGGAAGGTGAGTGAACATCACACCTGAGTCTGCCTCACCTGTCCGTGTTTACACTGAGTCCAGGTTAGCATAGCTTAGCACACTTTATTTAATTTAATGTTTCACTCATTAAGTTAAATAACTTTAATAACTGTAACTCCACCTGACAGCTGACGTTCATTTCTATAGTTATTCAAGTTTATTAATTCATGCAGGTATTTATTCTTTATGTGAACACTGACCAGTATGTTTGTTTTTCCAAGTGTATCTATATAATATTATTATTATTATTATTATTATTATTATCACGTGCTATCTAATAATTATCTGTCTATTTAATGCTGAAACAATCCTGCTGTTATGGAATCAGACTCGTGTGTCCAATCCACTTTATTTCTACAGCAGGATTTTAACAAACACAATAACACACAATAACACAATAAATAACACAATAAAAACATGAAGTAGATACTTGAAAGATAGAAAACAATCCAAATAAAAATAAAACAAGATAAACTAAATAAAACAGACATAAATAAAATAACAATATGCATGTGTACACATAAAATCAACACTCTACATGCTGTACGTGACTGGAAATGTGGATTATTCTGTTTAGAAAGAAACTTTTTCATCGTTTCTGTCAATTATTCTGTTTAGAAAGAAACTTTTTCATCGTTTCTGTCACTTTATAGTCTGCCTGTTTTTAAATAATAATAACCCATTTTAACTGTTTTTAATGTCGTATTCTTGTAATTTGATACTTTTATGGTTCTTGTTGTTTATTCTGTTATTTGCCGTCTACTCTCATTTCTTGGAAGGTGACAGAAAGGCACCTATGAAATAAAATGTATTATTATTATTATTATTGTTACTTAATGACGAGACAGTGCCACTGGGGAAAAGACAGGAGGCAGAGCTGGAGGTAGCAGAGATGAAGATGCTGAGGTTCTCTTTGGGAGTGACCAGGATGGAAAGGATCAGGAATGAGTCCATCAGAGGGACAGCACATGTGAGAGGTTTTGGAGATAAAGTCAGAGAGGCCAGACTGAGATGGTTCGGACATGTCCAGAGGAGAGAGAGTGAATATATTGGTAGAAGGATGCTGAGTTTTGAAGAGGAAGACCAAAGAGGAGGTTTATGGATGCAGTGAAAGAGGACATGAAGGTAGCTGGTGTGAGAGAAGAGGATGCAGAAGACAGGGTTAGATGGAGGCAACTGATTCGCTGTGGCGACCCCTGAAGGGAAAAGCCCAAAGAAGAAGAAGAAGAAGATTATTACGTAATGAATAACTGATTAGATTGTAATGTTTGATATTTAACTTCACCTTCATTTCTTTCTATAGCACCTTCACAGAGCAGAAACAGTTCTTCAGGAAAGAGAGAGCAGCTGCATGAAAAACTAGAGATTAGAAGAAAAAGTAAAAAGCATAAAAACTACAACGACGAAACAAATAAGAAGAAAAATTAAGACCTATAGGATGCAAAGCATAATTTAAGAAGAGTTGCAGTAAGAGTCGATCAGACCTCTGCAGTGAATAAGCACCATGGATGGATTAAAAACAGACTCGTATGTGACTGGAAATGTGAATTATTCGGTTTAGAAAGAAACTTTTTCATCGTTTCTGTCACTTTATAAGAGAACCTGTCAGATATTTGCAGGCTCAGCCTCATTAAAGGTCGTAAGTTGAACTTCTGGACAGTTTGCACAAAATAAAAAACAACTGGAAGAATCGTATGAGCTGGAGTAACTGAGGAAATCTGCGAGGCTCTCTCTCTTTTGCAGGACAGATGGCGTACAGTATATTTGGGTTTCTGATCGGGTTGCAGACTTTCTGAAACTTTCCATGGGAATTATGAAAGTTTTGGGGAATTAACTGTAAATCGAGGGTAATTTAAACAAACTGCATCGTGTCCAAACATAAATCTAAACATTTAGACGTGCAAAATAAAACAATTCACCAGATTTATTTATCAAGTTTGAAGATTATGCTAAAATATATATATATGCCCATGGAAAGTTTCCAATTCCTGGAATTTTGCAGCCCTAGTTTCTGAGCGTGTCGTATGTTGACTCCGCCCTCTTGCCTTCAGGTTGCCATGTCGTCCTACACCTGCATCAGCTGCCGAGTGGCGTTCACAGACGGCGAGGTGCAGCGGGCGCACTACAAAACCGACTGGCACCGTTACAACCTGAAGCGGAAGGTGGCCGACATGCCGCCGGTCACCGCCGAGAACTTTCAGGAGCGCGTCCTGGCACAGCGGGTGGCCGCCGAGCAGCAGCTGAGCGACGCGGCGAGCACCGAGGGCTGCGCCGTCTGCAGCAAGAAGTTCTCCAGCGCCAACGCCTACCAGAACCACCTGCAGTCCCACAAACACCAGCAGGCGGAGAGGCAGGCTCTGCTGGCCGCCCAGAGGAAAGTGGAGAAGCTGAACGAGAAGAACCTGGAGAAGGGGCTCGGCGACGAGAAGGTGGACCACGACGCCAGGAACGAGGCCCTGCAGCAGGCCCTGAAGGAGCAGCACAGGTCGAGCCCGGCCAGCCAGGGGAAGGCGCAGAGGACGGAGAAGCTGGAGAAGCTGGAGAAACCTCCCAGGATGATGTGGCTGGAGGAGCAGGCCAAGAGGCGAGAGAGAGAAGAAGGAGCCACAGCTGGGGAAGGTAAGGAGGAGACGTCACTGAGTAAACTTTTTTATTTACAGCTGCTAAGAGGAGCTGAGCGATGGAATCAAAATACTGTAACGAACTGTGGAAATATCCTGAGTCTGTCCCAGCCTGTGGCGCTTTGCCTCGAGCCCATTGGTTCCCACTGAAGATCTACATTAAAATAAGACTATATGTGCAGGTGTGTGGGGACTATTTTCAGCGGCGGATTAATCCACATTTTTTTGCTGTAGTGAGTGTTTGTGGCTGCACGACGCAGAGGAAGAAGAGAAAATATCACAAACTCCAATCACTCAAGTTTTCTGAAATAATAATAATAACGATGATTTAATCATGCCCTCGCTGTACCAACGCATCCTGGAAAACCTGGAAAATTGATTAATATGAGCAGAAATAATAGAAAATAGAGAGATAGATAGATACTTCATTGATCCCTCAAGGGGAAATTATGAACAGCAGCCACACGTGGAGCAGTTTGGGATTCGGTACCTTGCTCGAGGTGCAGCCACAGTCCCGTCCTGCATGCTTGACCTGAACCGGCCACCCAGTCTGAACTGTTGCCGCCCCAGATCTGCACTGTCCTGGAAAATTTTTGTTTTGTCATAGCCGCTCGCTCAGATGTGTCACAGTAAAAGTTTGTTTGGTTTTAAGATAAAAATACAGAATGTTGACCATGTTCTAATAAAAATCTTCCAGAGGATTGGGAGGACGTCGAGGAGGAGGAAGAGGACGACGATGAAATGGAGGACGAGGAGGAGGAGGAGGAGGAGGAGGAGATGATGGACCAAGAGGAAGGAGACTCAGCGGCTCAGTCCGACCCTCAACCAGCCGCTCTGCCGGGCTCCATCCCCGTCACCGACTGCCTGTTCTGCTCCCACCACTCCAAGTCGCTCATGAAGAACGTCGCCCACATGACCAAAGTGCACAGCTTCTTCATCCCCGACGTGGAGTTCCTCGTCGACCTCAAGGGCCTCATCCGCTACCTCGGTGAGTCTGACGTGAGAACGCGAGGAGAGAGACGATCTTCTCGGGGTGTCCTGATCATCTTGTAAAATCTGCGGACCGAGCGTCTGTGTGTCTGAAAAGTGATGCCAGTGTTACAAATGTCCAGCAGGGGGCGGCTCCACCTCTCAGTTGATTTACGAGCTCAATAATCAGTTTAATTAATAAAGTTCATGGTCTCAGTCTCTAGTGTCCGCTCAGCATGATGTTTTAAAATCTAGCGGTGTGTTTTAGGGCGTCCGTGTGATTGACAAGTCTGTCAGACTAGGAACAGCTGATCACATATCTCCACGAGTCCTTGAAATCCTTGAAAGTTTCTGACCTTGAGGTGGAAAATGGACGTAAACACACGTGGGTAAATTTAAATATTTAGTGCAACAATAGAAACTGAAGTTATTTTGATATCTTTCTATTCTCAGTGTTGTTACTTTGTTGATAACTTTGATCCGTCCCTGTTGTGTCCTTGAATTTGAGGGACTTGGGCCTGGAAAGTCATTGAATTTAAAGTTTAAGACGATGTGGCGACTTTCAAATGAACGGGTGACGGCACGGCGGGCTTACACTTGACCCTGAATCCTTTTTATTAACGACTTCACTCAGATGATTATGTTTACTTAAACTGTTGCCTCTCGCTGCTCCTGTCCTGACTGACAGATGTATTTTGTTCTGGTGTTACAGGAGAGAAGGTCGGCGCTGGGAACGTTTGCTTGTGGTGTAACGAGAAGGGACGCTCGTTCTACTCGGCAGAAGCCGTGCAGAGTCACATGACCGACAAGAGCCACTGTAAACTCTTCACAGACGGCGACGCCGCTCTGGAGTTTGCAGACTTCTACGACTTCAGGTAATGAAGTCAGTTAAAGTTATTCTGTTGATGCGGCTCAGATATTCGTTTTATTTAGAGATGAACAGCTTGTAAAACTTGTCGACTTTACGAGGCGGACGGAAACACGCAGCTGGCCCTCGGCTTGTTTCCGCCTCCTTCGCGTATTCGAGCATCTGAAGGCAACAGGAAGGCGTTTATCCTGAATCCTTCTGATTCACACGTTTTCTTTGTGTGCTGCCAAACAGGAGCAGCTACCCGGACAAGAAGGAGGGCGAGGACGCCGAGATGGACGAAGAGGAGCTGCCTGATGACAAGAGCCTGGAGTACGACGATGAAACGCTGGAGCTGACGCTTCCTTCAGGTGATCGTTCTCTGCTTCCTGCTCCTGTACTGTGATGGTTTGCCGCTCAGGAAGTCAGTCAGTTTCTCATCAGTTTATACTCATCGCGTTCGTCCTTTTTTTTCCTCCAGGCGCTAAGATCGGCCACCGCTCCCTCATGAGGTACTACAAACAGCGGTTCGGAGCTCAGAGAGCGGTGGTTCTGACCCACAACAGGAACGCCGTTGGCAGAGTTCTGCGGCAGTACAAAGCTCTGGGCTGGGGAGGAGACGGAGGTAAGATCGGAGCGGGGCAGGAAAACAAATGATCAGGAACAGAATGTGAAGGAGAGGAGGGACTCTTCTTTATTCTGTGAAGATGATCAAATGTATTCATTTAGAGGTATCAGTGCAGGTTACTCAGTCGGGTGTTTCCTTTTCACTGAAAGCTGAGGCAGCTGTGAAGCTTGGAAACCTTCGTAACGTTGACTTTTTATCAGCGATTCAGCTCCATGAAAAAACGAGACAGAAACATTTTCATCTGTGCTTCAAACCGTTCAGTTATGGGGGCTTAAAAATGGATCGTTTATATGCATAGAAGTGGTCAGCATATGAAAAGGTCAGCTAAAGCTAAAGGCCGTTTTACAAAGCCGTTTAAAAGCTGACACAGTCTGCATCTCCTCGGGCAGCTCTAGCTGCAAACGCTCCGTCACCTTTGTGGAGATTTGGCCGATGGGACGAGCAGGAACGAAGCGTCTGAGGATGTCAGGGAGCGAGAGGGGACAAAGTCCGACTCAGTGACTCGGTGCAGAGACTCTCAGGGCTTCAAGTCATCGGCGTGATCACGTTTCATGTTGCAGCCGGAGACGAGAGAAGGATTTTTCACTGCCAGAGAGCAGTGAGGCACACATCACAATCAAATCACCATTTCCAGATTGACATGATCAAATTTTTCAAATGTTTCAAGTGAGAAAAGGACTGAAGCAGAGTTTCTGTTTATCTAAGCTGAGGTACAGAAAGGCCTGAGAGAGTTTGGGACTCTCTTCGTTCTGGGAGTTTGTTTAGTTCAGTTCTGGATCATGAAAATAAAGATGAGGAAAACTTAAGTGATAGAAAACTTCAACTCTGCTGAGGAAAGTTTCTTTTCTGCGTGTGCGTATTTTCCACCCTGACCTGAGTGAGTGACGTGGAAAGAGCTCCCCCTTGTGTTTGCTTTTCATTATGACTGTAAGAAGAAAGTGCTCCTGAACACATCATGACATGCTTCTCCTCTGTCTCTCTCTCGTAGGCAACAGCTTCCATCAGAAACCGAGAGACATGCAGTACGTACAGATGATGAAGTCAAAGTGGATGCTGAAGATGGGGATGAGCCACAACGCCACCAAGCAGAAGCACTTCAGAGCCCAGGTCATGTTCTAAACTGGGACTGGAGATGTGACACAGACTGGTGGATCCTGAAAATGTTAAGATCCCGTCAGACTGAGCTCAAAACTCAGACGGCAGCCGGTCGGTTCACGTGTCAATCACATCGCGTCGTTCGGAGGTTCGTCAGCTGCAGAACTGACGGAAATCGACCGAGTTTCTTGGGAGTTCTCGTACGAGGAATCCACATTTCCAACTTTCAGACGTCTCTGTCATGCTGCTTCAACTGTGTGGAGAGTCCAGGTCCACCTTAAATCAGATTGACATTGACTTCCTTGATCGGACTTAAGGTGGAAGTTCTGAATGAATCACATTTGTAAAATCATGTTGGAGTCTAATCAGTTACATAACACACTATTATTATTTTTGTAGACCAATGGCGGGATTCCATCTTGATGATTTAATGTGCTCGTGATACAACCAACCAAATAAATGTTTGATATTTATCGGGTACACGGCAGTCTTCTTTTGTTTTCAGGTGTAACAAACTCATTCGGTGCTAAAACTGTCACAGGCTCTGATGTTTGCAGCGTCGTTGTTGAAATTTAAAAATCTCCGGACGAATCACTGCAGATTGCACGAGCCACACTGTCTGTCCACGTTTAGAACGACCATCTGTCCATTAAACTCTGAAAACGCAGAAATGTCCAAATCTTTTCAGACGCCCTGCTCTCCTTCACAGTGAGTACTCTGTTACTTTTGCTTGTGGAGTAGCTTTAAACATTTCACCTCTCCCAAACAGAACGATCTGGGCTCGTCTTCGTCGCCGTGGTTCGTTTCAGGTGTGTCAGATTTATCAATGACTCCATGAGCGCCTCGTGGTGCAGATGATGTCATCGAAAGCCGATCGGGCTTCGGCAGGATGCTGACACACACACACACACACACACACCGCCCCTTTAATGAGCTCAGTTACTCCATTTGTTTGTGGTCCTCCACTTTATCCTTGGCAGGCTCTCTCCACTTCCTTTTGCAGGCCGGGAGAGTGTTTGCGGCGCGATGGTTTCAGGGGTTTAGGGCACTCTGCCCGTACTGTACGCCGCCGTTTGACAGAGTCTACAGGAAAACACAGATAGGGGGAGGGGGGGGAGGCTGCGTAGACAGGCCGACGGCGAGAAGGAGACTAATTGATCAGGACGACTTGGGAGAGAAACAGGGCAGATGGCTGAGAGGCATTAGCACCGTGCAGGTCGAGGGAGGAGATGATTCTTTTAACCAGAGTGACGGTTTGATCGTTTCAGACACAAACAGCTGATTTATTTCACTCGTCTTCGAATCTGCTGCAGTTCAACTCGATTTAGCTCGATGCCAAATGAAACTGAGACTAAACTCTGTCAGTGTTTCACTGCCAGTCAGCAGGAAGCCGGGGAAAGTGTTTGTTTCATTTCAGCTGCTGGAAACTCTGATTGGACCGACGCAGCTCTGTGCTTCGTCCTGATTGGCTCCCTCTCTCTGTTTCCTGGAGTTGTTTCAAAACTATCATGGAAAATTTATTTTTAGGCTCGCTCGAAATATCTGCAACCATTGACATTAAATTTAGGGCAGACGTTATTGGTGATTTTTATCTTTAGGTCAGACTTTTATTTTGTCCAGTACATTGATTTAAGACCAAATAAACTCAGCTGCACTTTGTGCAAATTTTAGTTAAACTAAGACGTTAAACATAAAAAAAACAGGCAGCATCCACCGCGACTATGAAGTGAAACCAATGCCGAAAGTGCCACAAGCTGCAGTTCCTCTAACGTCCACCTGAGTCAGTCTCCATAAGTCCCCATGTCCAAATGTCCAACTTCACAGCAGAAATAAACATGTTTACAGCCTGGTACGTTTATGACAACTGTAACCTACATGAAATTGAACAGCAGCAGCAGTATGTCTGCAAACTGGAGTAATGTGATGTTCGCTCGAATAACAAATTAGAGTTTGTTTGTTTCCCATTTCCAGAGTTAAAGCAGATTTTTTTTTTTCACCAAGTTTGTCAGGAGACTTCACCTTTAAGAGTAAATTAATGATTTCCTAAATTAATGATTTCCTAAATTAATGATTTCCTAAATCTGTATACGTCATAAGACAAATCAAAACAACTTCACGGGTTGTGAAATAAATCTGTGGCTGCTGTTCGTTGATGATCAGGACGTGCCGACCTCTGCGTTGACCTCCAGTGCTGCAGAGCTGGACCAGAAGTTAACATTTACAACTTCAATGAATTATTTTTATTTTAAAAAACATTTTCTGATTAAGTTTTGTCAGATGTCTGAAGACAGCAATAGATAGATCAGGTTACTCCAACAGAAAACATTCAGTCTTTCTTTAATCAGTTATCAGAACAGTTGCTTGATTGTCTTTTATTAATAACTTTATTAAGCGAACAGGATTCTTCACAGCCTGGAAACACAGCGTTGTTCTTACTAACGGCTTCAAACTGACGTGTGAAGCGTGTATACGGCGTGTTCACCCCTGATGAAGGGTGACTTGCTAAAATTCTTCTTTTCTTCCAAATTAAATTTGATTTAATTGACCGTTGACGTTAACCTGAATTCCCATAACAGAGCTCTTTTTAAAATATGTATTAGATGAACGGGCGCCACGCTATCTGACAGAAGGTGAAAAGTAAATCCAGAGTCGGTCCATCTCGTCGGTCCACACCCCTCCAGAACAAAACATGTTTCAGAGGCAGTTTCACCCGGCCCTGCCTGCTCTCAGCACGATCCCGGTCTCCCTCCTCCGAGCCCTCGGGGGACCTGGTATTGATCGGTGCCTCGTAGGTAGTGATTGGACATGAGTGGATAATTTCCTTTGCTGCATTAGAGTCCATTACTGGCCCGCTCCCCGGAAAGCGATAGACATCCTCAAAAAAAAAAAGAAAAAGGGTAGATTCTTCTTGGAAAAGCAGTCTCCTCCGACAAATGATTCGCCGGCTGAGGCTCCTCGCACTTTATTATCAGCTCATATGGAGGCTGATCATAAGACAACAGCAAAGCAAAAATCTAAAGGTGGGTAACACTTTATAAACATTCAGTGAATGGTTTATAACACACTATAACGTAGTCGTAATCAGATATCATCAGTGTTAATTCATGTGTTTTTCAACAGCTATAACTCTACAATCATACGATGAACGACTACAGAAAAACAGATGTACTAATTTAAAATGTGTCTTCGTAGAAGTTAGAATATTAATAAACACACAAACGTCCTCAGAGCTGCTAATAACCAGTCAGGATGTCCATGCTGACCCTAAGCGCCAACAATGAACATCAGAACTGGACCACAGAGCAACGGAAGAAGGTGTCTTGGTCTTATGAAGCAGGTGACACCAGGATGTACTGTAGGAAGGTAGAGTGATGCTTTGGACAATGTTCTGCTGGCAAACGTTGGGTCATCGTTGACATCTACCAAAGCATTGTTGCAGCTCGTGTCTACCCTTTGATAGAAATGCTATTCCCTCCCCTCTTTCAGCAGGATGAGGATAAGATAATGGTTCAGGAGTGGTTTGAAGAACACAACAATGAGTTCAAAGTGTTGACTCGGCCTCTAATTTCCCTCGAGCATCTGCGGGATGTTCTGCACAGACCGAGCCCGATCCAGTCGGACCCCACCTCGCAGCTTACAGGACTTAAAAGATCTGCTGCTGATGTCTTGGTACCAAATACCCAAAGACCACAGCGCACCTTCAGAGGTCTAGTGGAGTCCATGCCTCGATGGGACAGGGCTGTTACACAACATTGGCAGGTGGTCATCATGTTATGGCTGATCTCTGTATGTTAGAAACAAGCAAAGTCCTCAGAAGCTGAAGGATTGTGTTACTTTGATTAGCAAGTTTGGAAGTTTGGTACATGTGCAGGCATGAAGAACTTTCAGCTTTCTCTGTCAATAGAGGCGCAGTGAAGGATTTATTGCTTTGATTGAATATGTTTGACTTTAACACTGATTGGACAGCAACATTAAACATGGCACGTTCATCTAAATCTGCATTGATATCCATTCAGAGAACTTTTGTTCATCATCAGGCGGATAGCGGGTCTGGGCTTTTCTCAGGGAGCCGCAGGAGTGTTTGTTATGCTGGGGAAAGCATCACTCATTCACACAGTCCAGGGATTTAAACTGTCCCATCATAATCATCCTGGTTCCTCTGGTATCTTTGTGACTTGTGTGTGTTATTACCAAACTGTTTTTTATACCTTTCTGGATATTCGGTCCTTCCGGTCAGACGTTGTGAAGTTCAGTGGAAGGTTCTTATCAAACTGGATCTCTGTGTAAAACATTCAGTCATCTTATCTTAATCTTAATGTTGCGTCTCTGCTTCACTAACCCTGTAATGAAAAGCTAATAAAAACAGCAGACTTTCTGTTAAAAACTACAGAGGTGTAGCTGCTCTATATGCCCATTAATCAAGTTTTGATTGTAACGTTTAGGAGCGATAACTTCTTGGACTTCAACTTCAGTGCAGTGATTGATTAAATCGTATAAGAGATCCAGATTTATGCACCTTTTTAACTGGGCAAAATAAGCTCACTCGTCAGCGTTTGTTGGACTCTTTGGTGCATTTATATTTCATAATTTTAAATGCGAATTTATCTGAGATCAATCAGGATATGAAGTGTTAATGAAGCTGTTTGTTTGGTGGCAGCAGCTCCCCTGAGCCTCACTGATGACCGCATGAACCACATTTAGAAAACCGCCAGTGACAGCTCTGGCTTTACTCGATCAACTCGTTGTTCAGTTATTTGATTGGTTGTGATCTTCTTCTTGTCATTTTGTTGATTTGTGGAACTTTTCCAACGACCTTTGGCTCGGGGTCGGTGAGGAGTCCTGTAGGAACCCTCCGGCCCTCTTCAGGGACTCAACAAACACCATCAGAAGAACCACTGGCACTTCATCCAGGACTCCGATGATCCCTCTGACCTAAACCAGATGAATAAAACCACAAGCTCCAGCCTGTCAGAGTTCATAGCAGCTCCATCACTTACAGTCTGAGGAGCCACCGCCTTTGGATGGCATCTGTAACCCAGCAGGTGACCCCTTTAACAGGGGAGGGTGGTGCTCACCACACCGAGCACTGACAGACTGCAGCTCATCTCTGTCTGTGCAGGAGGAGGAGAAGGAGAAGGAGGAAAGTTATCTCCTCCATCTTATTAATGGGATAATAATGTGATTGATTGCTCATCTCCCCGAGGGGAAATGGTCCTTTCTGCTTCCTGAGAGTGCAAGACTCATCAGACAGCTCACAGCTGGAAGGATTCCTGTCCAGGAGCTGCACGCAGACCAGGAGCGGGTTCAGCCCGGGTTTTACCCCGTTTGGAAGACGCTCTGTGCAGCTCTCAGCTCGCTCGGTGGGGGGATTAAAGAGGAGGAGGAGGAGGAGGAGGAGGGACAGGAGGAGGAAGGGGAATCACGGCGCTTCAGGACGGCTGAGTCCCGGTGCGATGCATGGAGGCTGCTTGGAAATGCTCCGGGTCTCCGGGGCGCATGAGGCGGTTCCAACCGCAGCACCTGGGAGATCCGGCCGCTGATCCGCAGCTCCACGGAGCTACAGCACCATAGGTTCGGCTGACAGGAGCGCGACTCTGTTCGGTAAATCCACCGGAGCCGGAGGCACCGACAGCGCTGTGATCTGCCCTGAAGGCTGCATCACATCTGCGTCGCAGTGTCGGTTTGCATCTATGCAATTTAGTCTGGACTTCTCATTTCATGATGAGCACAGAGGAGGCAGAGGCGGGTTCAGCCTGCGGGGAGGCGAGGGGAGGCGCCGCCATCACCCGCTGCCACACCTGGGATGAAGGCGAGCCGCACGGCGCCCAAGGACGTCCGCACCCCGATGATGAAGAAGAAGAGGCAGAGCAGGGTGAGGAGGGAGAGGAGGAGGAGGAGGGAGAGGAGGGAGAGGAGGCCCGGAGCTGCGGGGGGAACAACGCGGGGAATATCTCCTCCAGTGAGGATGGAGCTGTCGGGGGCAGACCGTGCAAGGCGCAGGCGATGCATTCAAACTGCAGCAGCGAGACCTGCATCCCCACGCCGAGCTGCCGGATCTGCTTCCAGGGCGCAGAGCAGGTAAACACGGGTCTGAGATCAGATGTGATGTGCTGATTTTTCCATGAAGGTGAGGTGCACACAATACTGCATCCTGATTGGCTGACAGCAGAAACTATGTCTAATTAAAATGAGATAAACTGCACGCGCCTGATTGGACGGATTTAAGTAGCAGAGCCAATCAGAGTGTAGGAAACATCTGCGAGGATACAGATGTTACACTGGAACAACAGCAGCAGCGTTTTCCAAAAGTGAAAAAGGTGGTGGAAAGTATCTGGTTAAATTTCCAGAAACTTTCCATGGGAAACTAATCTGGGAAATTTTGGAAATATTCCAAATCAGAAAGTCCATGGGAAATTATGTAAATTTATCAGACATCCGTGCAAAAAAAGCTCACATGTGTCTTCAACAGTCTCTGTGTGCTCTGGGCTCTAAAGTGTGGTCCAGGTACAGAAATCACCTGTGCAGGTAGGGGGCGTGGCCTCAGCAGCCCTGCAGTAAACAGTGTGGCACGTGCATGTGGTATATCTGCATGAAATCTGGTTGTTTTAGTCAAGATGATGCTAAAATATATTTCCCTCAACTATATTTATGTTCCCTGTTAAAGGGCCAAGCTTCAGTTTTGTAAATTCCCAGTTTATTCCCATGGAAAGTTTCCAACTTTTAAAATTCCCAGAATTTTGCAACCCTAAAAGTGAAGCCCGAGGAGCCTTCAGGGTTTCCCGGAGGCTCCCAGCCTAACGAGGGATATCATTATTTTACTACTTAACAGCTGAGTTACCTGTGCTGAAAAGTAACTAAGTACATTTACTCCTCTGCTACATTTCTGAGAGGAACAGCTTCTAAACTTAATAAATGCTAAAGTGAAATGCTCCTCACAGACACACAGTCAGTCTGTTCAGCTGTAATGTGGAAGTTTGATGTCGGCAAACGTTTCAGCTGTTGTTACTCTTCTGGTGCAGCCAGCATGAAGCTGACACGACGCACGGGTCGTCTCAGGAAACTGAAATGAAAGTGTTTCTAAACATAACGCCTCATCAACACATCGGACTGAGCCAGAGGGAGCGTGGCCAGCAGTCACATGACACTTCCTCCATGGCACAGTACTGTCTCATCGGTTGCACTTAGTTGTTTTTATAACATGAGTTCAGGAGCTGCTAGTGTTTGAGCTTAAACCTCGAAAGTTCTAAATGTAGAGAGAGTAAACTTCTCCTCATTTTGCTTGTGAGATCTCCAAACCTCGCTTTTTGACTCAGAGTAATAACTACGAGGAAAAGATAAAGTCCATGTTGCCACAGCTAAAAAGAGACAAAGCTTCATGAACTATCTGCATTTAAAATGTTCACGTCAACTTACAGAGAGCGAAACACACGAGGCTGCTGTCACAAAGACAGAGCTGGACTAACTATATATATCTAAGATCATGCATAAGATATATGACAAGATTAATGCTGCTATGCTCTGTCAAAGAGTGTGCAGCAAATTCTGAGTAACTTTGAAGTCAGTTAAAGGTCCAGAATACAATATTCATTAGTATGTTTTATTATAATCACCTGAAAATAAGAATTGTTGCGTTTCCTTTGTCTTAAAATAAGCCCTATAGATCGACAGTAAGAGTCCGCCACGTTGAACTGATATTTTTGTACAGTAGCCCAGAGCAGACAAACTAAACACTGATCTAGTTGCTTCTAATGTCAATTTCACAGCCAGAGTTTTTCTTTCCATGCTTGGAAGGCGAGGGTGAGGCGTGGGACAGCAGTCTGTGTTATCAAAACTATCCAGTCCTGTGTAGAGTCACTTACAGTTCCGGTCTTCCCAGAGATGACTTACATTGGTCAGTTGTCCAATCAACACACAGTGAAACAAACTGCGTCACATCCATCCAAGTGGATGACTGAATAATCTATGTATGATAAATATCATCACCAAGCGACCAATCAGCCTAACCGTCTGCACGTCTTCCTGGAGGTTGATGGACAGATGTGGACCAGCAGGGACAAATGGACACTCTTGAAATCGGACACTCCGCAGGCCTCTTTGGATCGTGACAGCGAGCCTCGATGAGGGACGATTCATCCTCCCAGAGCTTAAGGGAAAGAGAGGAGTCAGGGCAGTGAATGCCTAAGTGAATATCCTGTCTCCTGAACGTGGGCTACAGGCTATTAGCAGAGCTAATCTAATAGCTCTGCCTCCGGGTCCAGACTGATATTTGATTTTGATACAAGGCCACAGGCCGGGAAAGCTCACCAGTTAAGAAGATTGCAAAACAGAAATTTGACACTTTTAATATTCACATCATGGAGTGAGAACCAGATGTTATTTAACACCAGAAACGACAACTTCCTTCAAGAAACCGCTGCTCCATTCAGAAGACTGCCCAAGAAAATGATCGTGGACAAACCCGACAGTTCGTTCGTAAGTTTGGAAGCAGGACTTCTCAACTCAAGGTCCCCTTACAGACTTTGTCTGCAGCTTTCTACCGTAGACTCAGTTGTCATGAGATTATAAATCTGTTCCGGACTACTTCATCTACGTTTGTTTCAAATCTATGTTGACTGCTGTTGCCAACAAGGACGAGGGCTCCTAAAAGGGTTTACTTACTAGACTTTTCAAAGCTTTCAGTTGCATCTCACGGCCCTCATCAGTGCAGTTTGCAGTGAAGTTGAAAGCTCCCAAAAAACCTCGTGAGTGTCCATTGATTGTCAAAGTGAAGAGCTATAATCTTAACTCAAGGTCCACTTATTGCCTTTCTCAGACTGTGAGATGAGTGAAAGCTCTGGAAAACAAATCTTATAAGTGGACCTTGAGTGAAGATTGGAATGTCAATTATTTCACCTATAATCTTCAGTCAAGGTCCACCAACTGATAGGATTTTCTATCATCCGATGAAGACCATGAGATACGTTAGAAAGTGCCAAAGCAAACGAGTAAGAGCCTCTTGAGTTGTACTGGGAAGGTCCACTTACAGTACTTTTTGGGGAGCTTTTAACTGAAGAAGACCATGAGATGCTGTTTAAGCTAGTAAGAGGACCTTGAGTTAAGGTGATTTTGAGATCAAACTTCTATTTCCAAGGATAAGAACGAACATTCGGGCACAATATTACGTTTTTATTGGGGTGTCCATGTGGTCTAGTGGTTCTGGACCTGTAACTGTTACCAGTTTGATTCCTGCTCAGGAACCTCTGGTGTATGTGACCATCCCCCCTCTTTCTCCCTGTTTCCTGTCTCTCTGTACGATCACAAAGACATCTGTGGATGTTATTATTCAGTTGTTGACCTTGCAGACTCTGGTGCACTGGTCTTCATAGTATTCAAATAAGTGTAATATTTTAACCAAATGTCTCCTCGGAGACTTCAGAGTCGTATTAAACTCGTCCTTGATGTTGGTTTTATCAATCACGGCTTCAGTGGATAGCTGACCCACATCAGTTCATTCAAGCGGAAGCCTCCGAGGTCCTTT
Organism: Larimichthys crocea; assembly: GCF_000972845.2. Taxonomy (NCBI): domain Eukaryota; kingdom Metazoa; phylum Chordata; class Actinopteri; family Sciaenidae; genus Larimichthys; species Larimichthys crocea. The sequence goes on from NC_040012.1 coordinate 5,637,531, forward strand.
TAAACCCACAAGGTTAATATGACATGATGAAAAACGAGCTCTCTGACCACTGACCTTAATATACTATTAATATGCCACTCACAGCCCAGCCGGCAGGTCAAAGCTACAGTAATGGCTGCTCGAGGAATGCCTCGAGGAAGAAGAAAACATCAGAACAAATAGATATGGCTGTAATGATTAATGTCATGCTGCATCCTGCCGTTAATATCCAGCCAGTGTTGCAGCTCTGAGGAATGGTCATTGATCTGAGCGATGCTGGTAAAGCCCTCTGGTGAACAAGTCGTGTATTTTCTTTGATGTACGAGCTGCTGGGAGAAAACAGGGATTTCTAGATGATGGGGAAAGTTGACACGTAGACCTCGAAAGTGGATGGAAGATGAATTATCAGAGAGACGGTTCGAATATCGACGTAAAAGAAGAGTTTCTTTCTATTCCTGAAATGATTCTGAGGTTTAATCCGTCACGGGTGTTACAGGGAGTTGTCAAAACCAGAGAAAGACCAGACAAGATATGAATAGCGGTCCGTGATCTGCTGCTTCTGTGTTATATTGTTAAATGATAGCAGAGGGAAATCTTCTTTGTGGCTGTTCCAGTGATGAAAGAGGCAGAAATCTGCTTCCTCTGTGCTGAATGTTGAAGCCCGGACAGAGTTTCAGTTCCTCCAAATCAGTTCAGCATCATGTCTGCTTTAGTTTGTCTGCTAAAAGATATTTGTGAAGTATTTCGAGCTTTTGAAGAAATAAACAAAAGCAAGACTAAGAGTCTCCTAAGATGTTTCCAACAACGTTCAGACTCATTTTATTCAGTTATCGTTGCGTTTCCTTGCTTGCCGATACGTCACAAACAAGACTAAACCCAATGGCGGTTGTTTAATGATGAAGACAACAACTCCCATGATCCTGCGCAAGCATGTGGCAGAAATTAGATACTGTACCTTTAAGCAGATACCGTTTTCTTTTTAAACCAATCATAATTAAGCATGATAGCACGATAATATGCGCCAATTTAAATACAAAGTGTAGCTGAGGCTGACGACAGAGTCACTGAGAAGAGTTTGTGTGCCAGGTTTTGATGGAAGCCAACGGGTGACTTCTAACTGGGATGAGCTTTAAAGTGGGTGTAGATGATGGACGCGTGCTCTCGTGGTACTTTGTCTCTTCTTTCAATACAATCTGTCTTTGTAATATTAAGATCGGTACATAAAATGTTAAGAAAACGTTGTAGGAACACTTCATAATCTAAAGCTGTCTTGTGAAGTGCCTAAAAACATAAAAATAGATTCAATAGATCTGTTGTTTCCACTTAAATCCATTTTTTAAGCCTTAATAAGATGTGATGTGTTGGGATGGTTTGCTTGTAGCTGCATCCGGATGGAAACCCCTTTCTGGGGCTGGGTATCGGGTCATCTTCGCTGTAGTTAAGTGTTGGAAAGAGATCCAGACTCAGACTTTTGACCTCCAACAAGGGTTGTTATATCACAGCCAACAACTACAGACGATCATTCATGCTTTAATCATATCATCTCGACCATAGCAAGTTGTCTCCAGAAGAACAACTCGTATCACACCCGTCTGATCTGCTTTACATGGACTTCCCATCACGTTCAGGAAAGAGCAGATCAGGACCCGTTTATTCAAACTGGCCTTTGTCGCGCCCGCTAGTCTATGTTTTCACTTTTTAAAAATTGGCACCTGTAAAGAACTTTGCGACCTTGCTCTGTGAAAGGTGAACAGCTGAACATCTGTCCAACTCATTTTAGCATTTCTGTCTGTAACTGTGATTTCATCTCTGCTCATATTTGACCTTTGCCCTCTCTCGGGGTCTCCAGGGCGACCTGCTGAACCCGTGCCGCTGTGACGGCTCGGTTCGTTACACCCACCAGCACTGCCTGCTGAAGTGGATCAGCGAGCGAGGCTGCTGGACCTGCGAGCTCTGCTGCTACCGCTTCCACGTCATCGCCATCAACATGAAGAGACCGTGGCAGGTAAAGAAAGTCTGAACGTCTACACTCTCAGTTTCATGGGCGAGTTCTCTATTGGCCACATCATCAATGTTTTTTATGTGACTGTAACAGAAGTATTAAACAGATTAAATGTGCCATCATACGCCTGTGGCTACCAAAGCCATCACAAATGGATGTTACCAAAGGAAAAGACTGATATGTTTTCTGAATTACCGCCTCTATGATTCAGGCTTTGCTGAATTTAATCAACTAAAACTCCTCAGTTAAGGTTCAGGAAAGATGGTGACTGTGGTTAAAAGAAATCAGTGTCTGCTGGTAGGAATGACGGCTGCTGTTTCACTTGATTTATAGTCAAAATGTTTGGTTGATTTTTATGATTTTCAGTTGGGTTGTTGGAGAATGGAGCTGACTTTAATGATCCTCCGTCTGCTTTGTTCTGCTGCAGTGCTGTAAACTGTTAGAAACTGTTGATGAAATGAAAAGACGACAGACAGTCGCTGCAGACTACATGATGACTAAACGATGCCGGATGAAGATGGAGGATCACACGATGATCTGAGAACTCATGAATATCGTCGAAACGGCAAAACAATAACACCCTTTTCAGATTCGACACCAAACTGCAGCCATTATATTCTTTACTGCTCTGTGCAGCCATAAACCTTTGAGGTTACAGCTTCCTCCCGCCCAGCGTGCGCTCTAAATTATTATAGAGGCATTAACAAGAGATTGTTTTTACAATCTCAGTTAGATTTATGCTGAGAAATAATCGCAGCTTCTCTCGGTGGAGGAAAAACAGCCAGCTGAGTTTGTAAAAGCAAGTTTCTCCCACCTGCGTCTGTCAGAGCGCTTCAAGCTAAATGTCTCAGTGAAACACGAGTGCACCTCGTCCATGATGATGTGATTTGTTCATCTCCTCGGCTCGTTAAAAGCTTATTCAATGTGCGTATATATATTAATGACTCATCACTCATGAACTGCAGAAGTGTGCAGATCTGCACATTCTGACCTTTTAAAGAGGTAAAAGAGAAGAGGCGTTAGAAAAGTGCAGTATCCAAACTCTTAGTCCATTTTTGCAGCGTGGCTGCGCTGCTTCAACCACAATGATGAAGCAGAACTGCAGCTGAATTTGAGCTGAAATAATAATGCTGTGCATTAGTGAACATCGTCTGGCCCCCAGTCATATTACGGAGCTCTTAACTGTGTCGTAACCTGAGATCCTCCAGCCTCCCATTGCTAGTTGTCCCTGAGTCGAGCCTGGTGACTGAGGATGACTGGGCTTTTGTTTAGCTCTGGAATTCTGCAGGAGATCAGGCGTGTCAGTACTGATCTCTGTTTTTAAGTCTTTGCTTTGACCTGACACTAAAAGCTTTCTAATGTGCAGAGTATGGTACATGTTTGCGTTGCCATTGTGAGCATGTTACCATGTTGACGTTGACCACACTGCAGCTAAGTGGTACCATGGCTGTAGATTGCATTGTTGGAAGTGGTTATAATCGATAGTGATTTACTACCGGACTCTGCAGTTCCCCGCAGGTCCACGGAGCTTCACAGCATCTTTCAGCTCGTTGTTTTGGTTCACTCTCGTAGCAGCGTTTTCAGTCTGACCGAACCGAACATCCGACTCGGTCAGAGAGCTAAAAAACAGGACTCCCATTAAATGATAATGTTTCTCTGTAGCTGCTGGATATAAAAACAATCGACTGTTTGCTAAAAAGTTCATCATATTAACCTGAAATGCGACGATACGTGAGTGTTCACAAACACGTTGCAGGTTTTAGATTTGACCACTTTCTAATAAGGCAGCCTTGATGAAGGGCGGGTTATGGTTAAACAGGTAAAACGTTTATTAAAGCCTCGTACATAAGGCATTAATTATAAATTCTTTTGGGTTGCCAAGTTACAAAACATCTCTCTAGTTTTAGTTCATCCTCCTCCGCCATCGCAGACTGCAGCCTTGTTGACAGAAAGTGTAACAAACCGGAGGTGTGGGGCTTTAAAAGATGTGCAGCATTCAGTGATTTTGATATTATGTTTTATAAAAGATGGAGTGCTTTTTCAAAGAAGTGCGACTATGCACCTAAAATAATGTAATAAGGAGTTTATTTTCAAGAAAACACAGAAATAACGATGGTGTTTCTTTTTGTAGCTTGAGGCGAGCGTCGACTGTGAACCTGCCGTTTGTCTGCTGTCAGGATTCCTTCAGTGCTCGGCTCCTCCTAAGCTGAACAGACAGACTCCTGAGGCTTAAAATATCTGCATTCTGGATCGCTTCGAACGTTCATGCCTTTTGCAGATCTGTTGGCTCCAGATGGGACTTGAGTCACTGGCAGACTGAACAAACACTCACAGAGCTTTCTCCGAAACACCGTGCAGCTTCACAATCGTCGCTCTGCATCAGCGATTTTCTGTTTTCAAGTCTTATTATATTATATTCTGTTTTCTTCTCCTCCAATCTTCTATTTGTAGTTTCCTCTCGTCCTCCTCTTTTACATGCTTCATGGCCTCTTTCCACTTCCTCTTGGCCTCCTTCATCTCCTTTTTAGATATTCTGTCCTGCTTGTAGCACGAATGCAGCGCAGCTTTAAAGTGTCTGTTCATGACTTTGTATTGCCGCCTTCTGACGTGACTCGTCCTCGTGCGGTTGATGTGGTTTTCCAGACAGGTGACGATCCGTCCGGTCAGTCTGGTTGCTGCCTATTGGACGGTAGAGAGGACAGAGTTTTCTATTTAGCTGTCATAGTTGTTTCTTGGCCACATAGGGGAAACTGCAAACACATCAGTGACTTAACATCACTGTTTAAGTCGAACTTTTGCCCGTTAACCAGCCAGTTTCTAACTGTGTCTGCCGTTCTGTGCCAGAACAGTACATTCTTAGGCAGTAAAACTGAAACAATGAGCTGAAAGACACTATAAAACTCCCTGTGCGTTCATTACAAATCATCTTTTTGTGGCCCGTCACGCGTGTTTCTTACATTTCGTATCCGGCGCGTTGCACTGCTCAGCATTGTCCTCCAGCTGAAGGACGAGCGGCCTCTCCAGGTTTGTGCCTTCACAGACGGACATGAAGAGATGCATTCATACAGATTTAACCGCTCACACAAACTATCAACCAATCAAAACAGTTCAACTGATTTCAGTGAGTTACTGCACCTGCAGCAGATGCAACCAGCATGACTACTGAAGTATAGAGTGATTGTGTGTTTACCATGTGTCTGAAGGTCAGGTTGTCCATGCGTAGATCTCTCTTCTCTTGGGAGATTGTCATCTTCAAATCTTAAAGGACTGACTGACGAGGAGGCAGCTCTGCTCAGTTGTTTTGCTCATTTGATCATCATCTAGAATTCACGAGTTCCACAGAGTCTCTGTGGTTCTGTTCCAACTGATGAATGTTCCTTTGTGACATCACAGAGGAACTAACCTGTCACCAACGGCAACAATGGCCGGTCTCCACAAAAACAATGGAACCCCTGAAAATACAACGCGGAAATAAAAAACTAATGAGCAGAACATTTACAGGTGTGCCATGTCTTCTTCTGGCTCCAGAAGTGAGTCAGTCTCCATAAGTCCCCATGTTCAAAACTTCACAGCAGAAATAAACATGTTTACAGCCTGGTACAAAAAACAGTTTTGGTCTCTGTAGCTAATTTCCCCGTTCATGACAACTGTACTGAGGGTGAATTTATATACAACTCACCTGTTCACATTATATTAAGGCTTAAAGTTATGCAGGATTAAGAGCGTGGACGCTTTGATTGACAGGTGGGCGTGGTCACAGATGGTTGGTTTGAGCAACCAGGCGTCCTTCAGCCGCCTCAGGTACATCGACGATCCACGTCTTTGTTGCCAAGATGGTGTTGGCCAGATCCACCATACTGAGCTTCACAGCATCTCCACATTTCTACTGTTTGTTTATGGGTGTGACACGTGGAGATCTATGGAGAGACATGGAGACAAACCCAAGAACGACTGTGGCTCAGGTGGCGGTTCCTCCCAGTCCAGTCAAGTCAACGTGTCCTTGAGCAAGACGCCGATGTTCTGTGACGTCAATGTTGGTGTGTACATGTGTGTGTTACTTACCCAGCAGCCTCTGCCACCAGTGTATGAATGTGAGTCCATATGATCGGAACAAAGACACTATGTAAATACAAGTTCTGATATTTCTGTTGGGTTTGTTTGCAGCCTAGTGTCTCTAACACCTTCTTCTGCAGGTATCATACATGCAGCAGATATACTTTCATGCATGACAGTATCATCAGAATGAATATTGAATATGTTCCTAATGCATTCATGGTGATATGGATTACTATGCTATGGATTATTCACGAGTAATGGTAATGATTTTTAACATTTATAGGATACTGATGCTGCATTATTCATGTGTGAGCTCCATGAGCTCATATAAAAATATATATATATAGCTCATATATATTTTATCCTGATCATTACTATTAATAATAATGGTAGTGGTGTTACTGCAGTGAGTGCAGACTGAGTGAGGAACGATGGCGACGAAAGACAAAAATAGTTTCTTCAAATTCTGTTTTAGTTTTTTTTTTGACAGTAGCAAAGAAAAATGGAACCGGATGATCTGACGTGCGCCTGTGGTGCACAGCACAGCTGGGTTTCCACATTTTATTCAATGCATGACAATAACAGAAGAGAACAGCTGATGAACTGAACAATTAATCCAAACTGTGAACGATAGATTCACTGCTTTCCCCTCTGAAGTCCTCGGCTGCTCAGCCTCAGCTCTCCTGTGCTGCCTCTCTTCTCTGTGCAGTGGCAGTCCATCACCATCACCCTGGTGGAGAAGGTGCAGATCATCGCCGTGTTCCTGGGCTCTCTCTTCCTGGTGGCCAGCATCTCGTGGCTGCTGTGGTCAGCTCTCAGCCCGCAGGCCGTCTGGCAGCGCCGTGACGTCCTCTTTCAGATTTGCTACGGCATGTACGGCTTCATGGACCTGGTCTGCGTAGGTGAGGCTGTTCTCCACAGAGTGTTTCCCTTTGGGATCAATTATACAAGAAATATTTTGTTGTTTGGTCTCATTTATCTGTTGCTGCAGCTAATAGGCCGAATATATAACGCAACCTTACATGGAGATATTTCCAGAGGTTACAGCAGCGTGTAAATTAATATTCAGTAATGTAATGAATGATTTGACCGCCAGCTGACTGTCGACATCCAGTCATGTTCATGTTACACTGTTTGTTTTAGCAGATTGATACTTTGATGTGGGAGCTAACAAAGTATTTGTACTTCATTACTTTATTTTTACCCTCCTACACTTGTACAAAGATATCTTTAGTCTTAAAAATGGGCTGTCACTTTAGTTTTAATGCAGTTTTTCTTTTTGCAGCCTTCCCAACATGAACACTGATGCATGTCACGCGTGATAGATCTGACATGAGGGAGACTTTGACTTGAAGCACAGAAGCAGTAAAGAAATCCGTCATACTTTAAGTTTTATTTCACTGGTATTTGAGTAAAGAAGTTGAATCAGTACTTCTACCTTCAGTCTCTTCATTTGTACTCGAGTAAAGAACGTGGACACCAAAAACTAAATGATGATTCTCGGGCAGGTTCTTAAGCAGATTAATGGACATTCATTCACATCTGACATCAGATATAATAATATTCTTGGAAAATATAAGTCACAGTGAGTCTAAAAATATGTCTGTCGTCGTGTTTGTGTGTTCGGATTGGACAGAGTGACTCAGCGGAAAAGGAGTGCAAGACATTCATGCTCAGATCTGTGGACCCTCCGTTCCATTTTAAAAATAAAAAGTTCATCTGTTTCTACATAAATCTGGAAAAATACAGTCAAAAAAATAAATAAATGCTTCACGAGAGATTTTTTGAGACTTGAACCTGAACCGTCTGTGAGATTAATACGGTTTTAACAATCAGCGGCAGAACCTGAATGAGTTTCAAAGATTTTTAGCCTCTTCATGTGACCTTTGGTAACGGAGAAGCAGCCGATTGTTCCCTTCGTTCTTCCTTCGACCCGTGAACCGGTGGCTGAGCTCAGCCTTGAAGGTCAGCTCGGGGTCTGAGCACCGGCTGTGCTGTCGTTCTCTAAAGTCATAGAAGCAGTTTTATTTTGGAATTGTTAAAGATGTTTGTTTTTTTTGTCCTTGTGTCAGGCTTGATCGTCCACGAGGGGGCAGCTGTCTACAACGTCTTCATGCGTTGGCGTGCCGTCAACCTCCACTGGGACGTTCAGAGCTACGACAAGGCAAAGGACATGGAGGAGACGAGCACCGGCCATTCCTCACTGTCCCCCAGGACGCTATGGTTGCCCCTGGTCACCTTCGGGCCCAACGGCCCCTTACACCCCACTCAGCTGGGGCCACAGCCATGGACCTGCCTCTGTTTGGCCCCTTTCTGCCCCGGCCTGTTGCCCCGAAACAACCTCAGCCAGGACAGTGACTCAGGAGAGGTGGTCATCCGTGTAACATCAGTGTAACACCAGGCGGTATTTATGCAGGAACAAAACATCTGATGGTTTACACTGTGTGGAAACACCCCGAGCTTCTCTGGGCGCTTTTTAGTATTCCACAGTCTGATGGAGTTTCTTTTTTTTTTAATGTTTTTCTAATGAGTTATAAATGTTAGTGTGCTCTGAGGCCGGTCCTCAAAAACTATCCCAACAGTTAGACTGACTCGTGTGTGGTGGTGTTGTGTTTTATTCTCAGCGTAGACAGAAATATGAACCACATTCACCTCCATCCTTTCTTTTTCCAAACCCATTGTGCAGCGTGACGGTCTAGGGCTGCAGAGTTGGCTGCACCAGGTCAATGTGGTGCTAAAAAAATCCCTTGAATTTTGAGTCATGTGACTGAAATTCTGTAAAATAACATGCCATATTTCTTCCATCTACAAGTTGGTTATTACAGAAGAAGCCACGTGCATCAGAAATGCAGCAGAAGGGCTGATGTGTACCGTGACAGGATATCTTCAGATGTGTAACTGCACATTTGTAGCGTGGTTCCTACAAAGAACTTTACATTTTGAACACAGTGACCAAGTTCAATTGGTACACCTCCAGAGTCCAATAATAAAAATATAAATAAATCCCGATGAGGTTGTAATAATCGGTACACGTCAGAAAACAAACGTGGACGGCTGCAAGATGAGACAAACAGAACGTAACCCGGACTTTGTCAAGGTGTGTTCAGACTCAACGCAAAGGGAATTTCTCGTGGTGGCATCACCGCACATTAACAGAAAACGTAGCACAAAAACTCTGTACAGAGGAATCCTCTGACAACACGACCCTTACAGAGATCAACGAGGCTAAATGTTAACTCAGTCCAACCTGTCGGGTACTGTGGCCTTCATCTGCTCAACAAAAATCCTCTTCGTGTTCAGTCTGAGCACGCCGTGAGCATCTCATCAGGCTTCTGTTTTTAGATTTACTCTGTCCGTCATTGCTTGCTGTGCTTGGAGCAGTGTTGTAGTACTTGAAATCGGACCATCGGCCTCGAGAGGTCTCCAGACCACTTTCTGAAGGTTTCGGTATCGGGCTGCATTCTTGTCTTGTCTCAGACAAAGAGGACTCAAGACCACAGCTGCAGGGATGTGACTACATTGCCTGTGCATTGTCTGATTCATAGGTTGACATTGGTTAGCAAATTTCCTGATTCAAATGAAACCAATACGACTGAGATCACCAAGAGTTCAACAAAACATTGAAACTTAGAAAGAAGCTTAAAGAAATGGAAACGGTTTGGTCTTGACGCCTCGGGCTCTTGGTCTTGGTCAAGACCTGGTCTTTGTTTGTGTGGTCTTGACTACAACACTGACTCGAGTTACTGTTAACACGTAAACATGCTCCAGTGTTAACACCGGGTTATTCTGGGCTGAGAACTTTGTCTAGCTTTGGGTTTCAGGGCGGATCTACATGGAGAGCTTTGTATCTTTATCACTGTGTTTCTTTGGGATAAACCTGCTTTATGTTTTGTACAAATAAATCTTACCTTTTAGAAGTTTGAGATCTTTCCTAGCAAAGCGTTTGATGGACGGGGCGGACGCAGGATTCAGCGACTGCGAATGAGCACAAGAATAAAAACCTGATGTCAGAACGACGTCGAGGTTTTAGTTTTACACGACGACGCGGGCGGCAAATATGGATTTTTTTTTTTAATGTCATTCTATCCTCAGATGATTTGTGCCGGTATAAATACAGCTGTTAAAAACTTGTGGTTTTGATCTGTCCGTATGCCGTTCTGTTGAGCTTCCAGGAGCCCTGTGGTGTTTGGGGTTGTGGTGTTTTGGGGCTCTGTCCTCGACCTGTTTGATTATTTTTGGTGCCTTAGGAAGGCTGGGTGACGACGACCTGACTGCGCAGCACAGAAATGACTTGAATGTGACTTTTGCTGTTGGCTGTATTTCTATTTCTTTTGAATGTAACATGGATGTAATGTATAAAGAATATTTATATACACAGAGAGCAGCGTGGGTTATTTGTCTTCGAGTTGTCTTTTATTGAACAACCTGGGAAGAGAACCTGTCATAGTCAGCAGGTGTTTCGTAAGGAATATTCAAACACCGGACTTGGTGTCCGGGGTTGGTGGCAATAAGCAACCACTGGTGAGGTCATGTGACCTATGACATCATCAGTGACATCATCAGTGACATCTGACATCATGTGACATCTATGACATCATCAGTGACATCATCAGTGACATCATCTGTGACATCATCAGTGACATCTGACATCATCTGACATCTATGACATCATCTATGACATCATCAGTGACATCATAAAAGTTTATAAATAGGACCCAGTGCGCTGATGTTGTAGTACTGGTTTAACAATGCCCAGACGTACACGCAGAGCTTCTCGCCCCATCCGTCGGCGCAGGAGGACCCGCAGGTCCACCGTCAGCCGCCGCCGGAGAAGGGTTGCCAGGCGTAGACACTAGGCAATAAACAACCATGTAGCACGAGCAACATAATGTTACAGTTGACTTTAGTTTAACACATAGAACAGGTTAGTAAGTTACTATCAGCATCATATTTTTATCTTATCTAACATCCTCCAAACTTTGATTTTTAATCTGACATAATCTGAGAATTCAGATTTCTCCACATATTAATAATCCTCAAAATTTATAGTTTCACATATTCAATAATCCTCAATAATTCATTCAGTGACTGAACCAGATTTTTCTGTTTTTCTAGATTTTCTATTAATGTCCACGTTGACACCTCTGTAATCAGATTCAGGGGTTTTATTTACAGAATATAATATTCTAATAATATTCTGTTTAATCTTGGTTGTTACATCAGAATGAGGCCTGGCTTTGAGGTGAATGATGTCCCCTGTTCATGTTGCCTTTTGTGGCATTATCTCCGTCCTCCCTTCGTAAAGGACGGCTCGGTCCTGAGCACTGAGGCTCCTTTGACACCTGGAGGTCATTTCACTCTGAAACCTTCCTGAGGACACGTGTGACATCAGTGAGGGTATAAATAGGAGATATTACATGCAAGAATTATTATATTAATGAGCTCATTTCTTTTCCAGGCTGAGTCTGCCGCCATCACAGAACAGACACTCTTCAGCGTGTTAAACTAAGGGGAAAAAACTTGACAGTGAACGCACCTTCAGACCAAATATGTAACCATTTATTGTTAGAATCATCCTTCCAATACAGAACACAGCTAATACAGATTAAAAACAACAACAAGAGAACAGTATTGTGTCGGAGTTGGATGGTTGCGTCGAGAAAAATACAGCAAGATTTTTTTATTTTGAGAAAATCGTCATGTGGTCATTCAGGAGAAAAAATATAGAAGGCAAAGACTTACAGTATAAAATGTACAGCCACATGATTATATAATATATAATATATATATAACATTGCACATTATACCAAAAAACAGGAACCACACATGAAAAACAAAAGAAGTGTACACAATATACAACAAACAAGGCACTGTGGAAGAAACCTGCACGCGTCTTTGGATGGATCTGCCGCCCGCGGAGCTCCGGTGAAATGTTGTAGGAATGTTACACTGCAAACCGTCCAACCGAGGAAGTCATCCAAACTAAAAGACTAAAAAAAACCAACGCCAACTTCTTCTAATGTTCACTCATGGCCGTCTGGGGCATTACGTAACGCTCTGAAGCCTCGCAGCACGCAGTAACCGCTGAATCTGGCTTCCTGTTGTGTGTTTTGTGAAGAATAGAAACACCTGTGGTCAGAAGATGAGTGGATCACAGTGTGAAGGGTTCTCTTCAGTGAGGAGCTGACAGCTGACAAACAGTTTATGGACAAAATAACCAGGAATGTTTGGATTCTGATGAGGTGCATTGATTCGACTACCACAGAGCAGTCCAGCGTAAATCTTTCTCATCCTACAGACTTTTAGTGAACTGGAAAAATGGAACCGGTTCTGATCCAAAAACTCGGCCTGGTCCCTGCACGGGGATCCGGTTTCTTTAATTTACTCATGACGGGCCTTGTTTTTGCAGCCATATCAGGTCAGTCACTTTAACTATGACTGAATTCATCCTGTTGTTGGAGCGACTGGGGTTGCGAAATTCCAGGAATTTTCCAAGTTGGAAACTTTCCATGGGAATAAACCGGGAATTTACTAAATTGAAGGTGGGTCCTTTAACAGGGAACTTAAAAATAGTTGGTGAAAATATATTTTAGCATCATCTTGACTAAAACAACCAGATTTCCTGCAGATCCACTTGAATATATCTGCACATAGCACACTGTTTACTGCAGGGCTACTGAGACCACGCCCCCTACCTGCACAGGTGATTTCTGTACCTGGACCACACTTTAGAGCCCAGAGCACACAGAGACTGTTGAAGACACATGTGAGCTGGTGGACTACATAAAATAATTCAAACTTGATAAAGTTCTACTTACAAATAAATCTGTTGAAATGTTTTTTAATCGTTTTATTTTGCATGTTTAGATTTATGTTTGGATTTGATGCACTCTGTTTAAATTATCAACAATTTACTGTTAATTCACATGGAGTTTCTGATTTGGAATATTCCCAAAATTCCTGAGCCTAATCTTCCATGGAAAGTTTCTGGAACATTTCCAGCAGTGACACATCTCACGCCTGTCTCAGCGTTTGTCTTTCGTGCACGCCGGCTGCTCTGTGGGACGTCGTGTTGGACAGTTTAACCGGCTCTCGGTTAGTTTTGTGTTGTGCTGACTCGGGGAGCGAGTGTGAGGCAGATGTGGAGGCTTCTACAGAAAACTGTGCAGATGTTTTGACGGGAAAAATCTGATTTCAGTGTCTGTAGATCAGCTGGATGACTGGCACAGCCGGACGGGCTCTGCAGTGTAAGTACATGGTTGGTAGTTAAAGGGAACGTGCGAGCACCTTTCAGATTGTGGGTACAGGAACGAGAGTGGCATCGGTGAGACAGAGTTCGTCCTGCTTCAGTTTGAACAGGCACTTGTGAGACCTTCAGCAAATCGACGAGTCGCAAACCTGAAATGTTCGAGACGAGCACAGTTGCATATTTACAGTTCATGCTTGAGAAGGTCGAGTCCCAGAGTTTTTCAAAGCAGAGGAAAAGGATTGTAAGCTTTAACTCGATCGTCTGCTTCTTCTTTACATTCGGACACGTAGACACACACTCTTAAAAACTCATTCACTCACACACACAGACAAAAAAACCTCAGTAACACAGAACCCGTCCTGAAGCTTCAGGAAGAGACGAGCGGTTTGATTCCAAAACAAAGACACATCCGCTCTGAGAGGAAAGCTGCTTTTCTTTGGTCGGAGACTTCAGGCGACGTCCTGAATCTTTGACTTTCCATTTCTTCTTATCGACGCTGTGAGATTATTTTGTTAATGGACTTCTGGACTTTGCTGTTCAACACAACATTGTGTTATTGTAGATTTATTTTCACTGTATAAACTTTGATATTTCTCCAACCGCGGTCATAAAAACTTAAATTCAAGGCCTTTCATGGCTTCAGGGAACAAATGAATCAATGCAATGATGCAAACTGAGTTTGATTTACGCCTGCTGACAAATACATGACGTCAGTATTTGTCTCTGCTGATGTTTCTGTTTCTAGTTTCACTTCCTGGCAGATCGATGATGGTCGATATTTTCACAGTCGATTCATCGATTTGGATCTTCATTTTTTAATTCTCAGATTTTAGCTTTTTAAATTTAAATATTTTCTTTTGTCTTCTTCGACATCAAACTGAATTTCTTTTAGGACAGAACAAGATGTTTGAGCAGGTCATGTCGGCTTCGGTCGACATTTTCTGGACCGAGCATAGATATGTTTGATTCTTCCAGCTTTAATGATTCCTGACTGTGTTTCTGTCAAAGTTCTGTTTGGATGTTTCCATGTTTTGGAATAAAACCAGTCAAAAAATAAGAATTTGAGCTAGTTAACATTAAGAGCATCGTGGTTTGTCTCCAGCATTCAGAGTCAGTTTTGACATGTCAGAATGTACGAGCTGCTCTCTCCAGAGCGCCGAGGACGGGGTGTCCTTGCGTGGCCGGCCGGCGGCGGCCGCCACCCTCGACCCTCAGCGGCGCTCTGGCAAGTGGCCATAAGCTGAAAGGTTTAAAGAGGCGGCGTTCACCAGGCGCTGCACTGGCTGCCGTGGCTGCTGACGGACTGGCAGTTGCTGTAGCGCTTCTTGACGATCATGCTGATGTACGCCTTCATGAGCTTGGCGATGTCCATGACCTGCAGGGCAGAGGACGGCGAGTCAGAGACAGTTCATGATGCTTCATTATGCACAGTGTGAACATGAGCTGCAGCTGTCGATTCTTTCTCAAGTCGAGTACTTAAACTAAATTAATAATTAGGCAGCGAAGCAGAGACTGTCCGGACTAAACTCTGATCATCTACCTGTGTGTGTTCTCACTTTGTTTATTTCATGTAGCAGCTTCTAAATCTGTCGCAATTTACAGAGAGCGAGACACCGAACCCTGCTACGAGTTCCTGCAATCCCCGACCCTGTGTGCACGCTAAACGAGTACTCGAGGAACATTTTGGAGGATTTTTTGTACTCAAATTACTTAGTTACTCGTTGCAGCTCTACTTGTAAAACATCATTTATTTCAACAGTTGCGAAGCGAGTGTCGTACGAACCATGTGCGTCTCAAAGACCAGCTCTCGGCCCTCCACGGCGATCTTGTAGGAGTTGGGCAGCGGAGCTCCGAAGGACAGAATCTGCTCGTACGGGAAAACCTCCAGAGGCCACGGCTCGCCTCGCTTGTACACCGATATCGCTTCCCGGCTCACGCCAAGCCACAGCTCGGAGGGGAACGCTCCGTCCCGGCACTACATGGTGAGCAGAAATGGTTTTTACTGGACTGATGAAGATTTGAGCTTGGAATTCTTTTTTCTTCTTGTGTCTGAATATAGAGTTTTAGGTTACCTCGACGTTGAACAGCGTGGATCCGTATCCCTGCCACTCCTTCACCAGAGCCATGTATTTGACCATGGCCTGCTCCTGGTTCATCCCCTGCAGTTTCTTCCACTTGTCCATCACGCTGGTCCTCACCGCCGCCGCCTCCTCCCTCATCCACGCCTCCAGGCTGTTCTCCTCCTCCAGCTTCTGCCGGCTGAGCGAGCCGCTCCTGAAGCTCCGCCTCAGCGTTCCCTCCAGGAAGCTCGAGCGTTTCCTCTCCGCCGTCCCCGAGCGCTCGGCCACCGAGCCGGCGCCCGGAGTGAACGTCTTGGCCGAGTTCTGCACCCGGGCACGCAGTCGCACCATGGGAAACACCTGGGACATCTCAGGGAAGCTGGCCTGGGAGCTGTGATCGCCCAGGAGGTACTGAAGCCTCAGTGCAGCCAGGAACTGGAGCGTCTCCTCAGGGGCCGGATACTGACCGCGGATGACGGCTTCGTGGGCCTGCAGAGGGAATGATGAAGTCAAGAACAGCCGCCTCAGTTAGGAAGACATTAAAGTATCTGACAACCACGAGTCGTCGTGATTGGTTGGTTCAAATTGTGTCACCTGTTCAAACATGAAGGCGAACTCCACGCTGTCTTTGGGAACGTTGTCCGTGTCCAAGAAGCAGTAGAGCTTGAAGTAAAACTTCCAGCCGGTGTTGTGTTCGTCTGCGCTGGCTGAAAGCCTGGAGACCGGAGGGTGTGTTAATGAAGACGTGAGGACACACACACACACACACACACACACACACACACACACACACACACACGCACACAGCGACACTTACTTTTCAAACTTGGCGAGCACGTCTGCGACCACTGTGCGGCTCTCGATGGCTTTCTCCGTGGTGACGTTGTGTTCAAACAGAGCAAACATGTTCCTGCTGTCCTCCATGGCCAGGCCGCGAATCAGCTTCTCCACCACCTGACACACACACACACACACGCACACACGCATTACACACACACACACACACACACACACACACACACACACACACTATTTTTAGAGGCTCTGTCTGATAATTCACAGTTGAATTTTCCCGAAATGTGCAAATCACACGAGATCAAACTATATATACATCATATATCATATCATACAACATATAAAGAATTTGTTTTTTTAGCGTTTTTTAAGAGATGATCGTTTTGTGCAAAAAAAAACGTCACGTCACATGTTTCAGTTTCTGTTTCAGTTTCTGACTTTGTGCCGAGAAGTGTCGACGTTAGTTTGAAGGTTGGTAACAGATTTGATTTTTTGTTCGCTCACTTTGCATTTTGTAAACGGATAAAAAAAACAATTATTATTATTATTTTTGAAAACGTTCTTAGTTTACAGCATTTTTTCACGCCTGCCTAAAACGTTTCCACCGTGAAACATCAAATTAAACTAATTTTGCACTTTCACTGAACTCTTAAAACTCATTGCACTTGTATTTGTTTTACTTATAACACCAGGACAGATTCCTCGTATGTGAAAACTTTCTGAACATGTGATGAGTTGTCGTTTAATTATTAGTTCATAAATGAGGTTTCATCACGTTGTCATTTAACACGTACGTTATGTTTCTAACTCTGATGAGTTTCTTTAATATCTAAAACGAGAATCACAGAATAAGTCATACTAATATCACTGAGCTCTCTGTTATAATCAGACCAATACTTTCATTCAAGCTGAAGATGTGTGCGCTGAGTCAGAGGAAGAATAAATCGGTTTGTCATCCCGCCCTCAGCATCGTGCTGTCACCCACCTCTCCGGCTGTTGTGTGCGAGTTGATGGTGATCTTGCAGGATCCTCCTCCGTGACAGTGAACGGTGGTGCTCATGTCCTGCCGGGCCACGATGGAGCGGATCTCCTCCTGGGACGGGACGTTCTCTCTGGCTCGAGTCTTCCTCAGGGAGTCGAGGGCGAAGGCGGCGTAACGATCCATCTCCGAGCCGGGGAACAGCTCGCGAGTCCTGCGGAGCAGAGAAACTTATCGTCAGCTGCAGCTACAGAAACGTGTTTCCTGGCTCGAGCGGGCTGCATTTATCTGTGAATACCTCCTGAGGTGGAACTTGAGGTATCTGAGGATGCTCCTGGTCGGGACGAACGTGCAGGACATGCAGGCCAGGATCTTCCAGCTGCAGAGGTTGCCGGGGCTTCCGGGCTGCGGCGGTCGCGTGGTCTGCTTGATCAGCTGGCAGAAGAGCTCGTCCCGCAGAGGTTTGAGCTCCTGGCCGGTCTGCAGGATGCCCTGGATGATGGGCACCGGGTCGGCCACGCCCTCCAGGTGCTGCAGAGAGCTGAACACCTTGAGGGCTTCGGCCTGCAGCGTCGTGTAGCTTCTGTTTCTCTGAGCTGAACAGAGGAGGACGGGAGGGAGGGAAGGAGTTAGTGATGTCCATCAAAATGCTGATCTGAAGAAGAGCCGACAAACTCTCTAGTAACTCTGTTACTTCTCTGTCAAAGTCTAAATTCTTCTTCTGTATCCTGTTTGTGCCTGTCTATATAACTATATAAATAAAGTTATTATTATTATTATGATAGAGCAGAACCCAGATATCGTTTCTGTTGTCTCATATTATATCTAGAAGGATAGATGGACTAATAATAATAATCATTAAAACATAATAATGGAAATATTAAATAATGAGGATTTAATTGACATAAATTTTGCTTCATGCTGAGTTTGAAATAAACTTTGACATTTTTATGAAACAATTTTATTTCTACCTTTTATATATGTTTCTATTTGTGTAGATGTTAGCACACGTTAACTTCACACAGTTAGATATTTAAATTTTATTGCTCTAAGTCTAACTTTAATATTTACGCAGGTTTTAATTTAAGTTTATCTCAGGTTCATTTTAACGTTTGGCTCCTGTGTTACAGTTTTGTTCTAGGTTTGCATGCTGCTGCTGCTGGATGCTTCAATTTCCCTCAGGACCAATAAAGTATCTATAATATCTACCTGTCTGCTGATATTTGGGTCTGGCTCACCTGTGAGGTGGATGTCTCCGTAGGGCAGCGGCAGCAGCGGCGAGTGCAGCGGGTGGTGGCTGTAGCGGAGGATGGGGTTCCTCTTGTAGATCTGCTCCACCACCTCCAAGTTCAGACAGTTCTCCTGCAGAGAGGAGCAGAGCCGGCATGACGATCAATCAACAATAATCACTGCGGTGGACGTCAGGTCAGGGTTTGGATCTGGGGCTCTTACTACATGAGTGTCATTGCATCTTGTTTGTCTGATAGAAAAAAAAGGTGTTTACTGTGTCCTTGAAAAGAAATGCATGCTGGGACAGCCTCCAGCAAACCTTAATGAGCTGCCAGGATCTGTGGTGAGGACTGATGGTGCACTGAAATAGCCTCTGTAATCACGGCCTCATGCTGTTCAACAGGCTGAAACTAAAGCTGAATCTTTAACGACCCTTCCCGACATTAACAATAATCCACTGATCCATCGACGGCGTGCACGCCCTCGTTCCTTTACCTTGATGTCCTGGATGAGCTGCTGGGTCGGCGTGTCGATGGGAGCTTTGGTGTCGATGACGTTCTGGATGGAGTTGGCCCAGCGCGTGGCCTCGTTCAGCAGCTTGCAGTAGAGGCGGTACGAGTGTTTGCGTCCGTACACGATCACGTTCCAGTATCCTGTCAGGACGACACGGAACATCAGATCTGCTGCGTCATGTTGGAATTAATCAAATCGAAGTCGATGCTTTCTCTTTTTTTCCTCACCGGTCTCTTTGAAGATCTTCTCGTCGGGCTGAACCACTGAGCACAGGCTGTTCAGCACCAGCGTTCCCAGCTTCAGGGCGTTACGCTCCGAGCTCTTGTAGTAGTCCAGGGAATTGTGGGTGAGCAGGAACCAGCGCTTCTTCAGCTTCAGCGACGCTTTGGTGCTGTTCTTCATCTCTTTGTGCAGCCAGCCTGGTGGAGACAAAACAAGAAAATATCTGGGTCAGCTCAGCACCTAAAACCTTCAGTGTGAAACCTGACTGAGGTTTTTCCCCCAGACGTTGAATGAGCTAAAATCTTTTTTCCACTTTTTATCTTCTGAGCTTCATTACTTTCACATTTCCTGTCACTTTTTTAGTTTTTAAATTCAAAAACATTAAAATACTTGAATGGAGTTTGTGACCCTGCAGAGGTCAAACAACTAAAGAACAGAAGTATTAGAGGACTAACATAGAAATGTATTTGGTTTTTCTGATGTTTTCAGCTTCCACAGCAGACTTCCTCTGATATTGTTTGTACGTGTCTGCAGCTGTAAATCTGATCTGTTTTTCTGCCTGAGTGCATTCTGGGATAGACTCCAAGCCCTCAAAGAAGAGAGAGAAGGAGCTTTAAGTGACGGCGCGTTGTCACCTCGGATGATGAACTCCTGTCCGTCCACGCGGGTGTCTCCTTTGGAGCGCTGCAGCAGAGTGATCCAGTGGTGCATCTCCTCGGGCGTGTCGGCGTTGCAGTGCAGCACGCGGTTCGCCGTGATCATGACGAAGGAGTTCGGCCTGTGAACGGAGAGCGCTGGCTTTAATCTAACGGACACGTTCTGTCGTGCACAGAGAAAAGCCGCAGACGTGACGCGAGGTTTGATGAAGGTTCTCACCTCTCTGGATTATCTGAAGCACAAACTGAATCGATCATCCCCACGTCCAACGTTCCCTGAAGAGAGAGAGAGGGAGTTCAGTAACAGTGTTCAGGGTGTGGATAATGAGTTTGACCTCCGTCTACCCCGTGGAAACCAATTATCACACACTCACACACACACACACACACACCACTGAAAAAAAAGGATGTGGCATTTCAAACACACGTGTGCAGTCAGCTCAACACAAAGAGCTGCGACAGAACATCGGATGGTAAAGTGGATTTTAAAGGTCGTAACAAAGTCAGCGGACAAAGAAGAAGAGACGTTAAAGTCTGTGTTGTTTTATTATAATTTATAGGTGTAATACTTGATTTTCTTTATCTTCCTTAGATTTTTAGAGAAATTTCTTGTATGTGAACAATCGTACTTTGCAGAAAACTACAACACAACATAACATTCACGTGTTCTCACAATATGCATCGATGTGCAACGAGCACATAAAACGTTTATTAAAATATTTTCTTCAATTTTACTTGATCCAGAAAGTTTTAAAACCTGGTACTGGTGACAATCAATCAATCAATCTGAGTTTAAATGTTTTGAAGTTTGATGAAGAAGATTTTTGTCTTTTTGTATTTTTCTAAACTCCATTTCCCACGGTGCTTTGCTGCCCAGCCCCCTCCCCACAGTACTCACCACGGCGTTCTGGGGATTGGCCTGCTCGTCGTGCATCTCTCGGATCTCCTGCTCTGTGGATCCGTGGACCTGACTCAGCACGCTGAACCACTGGCTGTAACCACGGAGACGGCATCATCAGCATCATCAAGACATGAAGGTAACGACAGTGACCCGGACGTGTGTGAGGGTCCAAACTGCTGAGAACTCGTTTAGTATTTAATTTGTTTAATTTGTGTTTAGATTTTTTTTTTTTTAAACTGTGTACAATCGACCTTTTGGGGCTTTTATACAAAATGTGTGTGTGTGTGTGTGTGTGTGTGTGCACAGATACGGCAGAAATGTTCAGATTCTGTCTGAACATTTCTGTCTCAGACATATGGAGCTGATGTTGACTCACACTGAGAGAGAGGCTGCCACTGTAAACCTGCTGCCAACACACACACACACACACACACACACACACACACACACACACACAGACACAGACACACACACACACACACACAGCTCGTCTTCCTGTCAGGGCAGATATATGGAGGAAGTGGACTGTCCCTCTGAGAGGGAAATCAATGTGTTGCCAGGGGCAACCGGCACACTGACCACATAGCGACGGCAGCACCTCCTCCTCGTTATAGTGTGTGTGTGTGTGTGTGTGTGTGTGTGTGTGACTGAGTGTGACACGACAACGAGGAGAGAAATAAAATGATTGTTTCTGAATTTTCAGATTTAGATTTGTGATTCCAATTTGATGTTAATGTCACAGGACAACATGATGAAGTGCATCATCATCCTGGTTGATCCTGGTCAGCTGTGCATTGATTTTTAACCACTCGTGTTTGTTTCTGGTCACGTGCAGCTCAGAACAACACGCCTGACCTCACCTGGCATCCTCTGCAGACTCTGCGATCAGATGGTACGTCCTCTCCGGCATCACAATGTCGAGTCCGTTCTCCTTACCGGTGTTATCAATGATTTCTCTGCAGATCACGAAAAAACAAAAATCATTTAAATCTCTCTGGAGGTCTAGACGTGGTCTGACCCAGTGCAAAATCCTACGTCGCACCTCGAGTTCCAGAATCCAGAATGATGTCGACCCCACGTTCAACTCTATTTCTATTTTTTACAAAGACTTACACCTTCTACTTTGCAGCTTCCTCAATATAAAGCTGACTGTTTGTTTTGTTCTGTGCTTTTAATGTTGTTTAAAATAAATAAAGGAATAAAAATAAGAAAGAAAGAAAGAAAGTCGTCGTCTTTCCTGAAACTTCAACACTTTTGCGATAAAGGCGACATCTAGTGGCCATTAGAAGGACTGCATCCTTGTTACTGTGATAATGTTTGAGGTCTAATTCATCGATTGTACATACAAACATCTCCGTGGTACGAACACGTGACGGTTTCTGTAATGTTAGCTTTGGTTTTAATGGTGCTATAAAAACGGGGTTTCCTCACTTGGCGTTATGCATGTCCAGCACGCCCTTCATCTTCTCCTCGCCGTCGTTCTCGAAGTACATGAGCTTGCTCTGCCGCAGCACGAACCAGCGCCGCTTCCAGTTGCGGCGGGACAGCGTGGACGATCCCCCTCCCTTCTTGTGCAGCCAGCCCTGCTTCAGAGCCTCCTGCTTGGCCCGAAACCACAAGAAGGTCTCGTCCTTTAGGACGCACCAGCGCCGCTTCCACGTGTTCATCAGACCGCCTGCAGAGGAAAACGAGATTCTGTTTGACTGCACTGCTTCTTGTAAAGAAATCTGCATGGCTTCGTGGCCCACCAGGATCAGTGTGTCGTTGACTTGCTCAGATGTTGTTGACTTGGTTACCCTGGCTCCTTTTATTGTCTGTTTTTTGCGATTGTTTTATTTTGAAAAACTGTGGAATCGAGTGGTGTAATGAAGGAATTACCTTTGATGTAGAGGAAGCTGTGGAAGTACGGGAGCGTGACGCAGCTGTAGACGGAGTCCCGCCGATACGACAGCTCGTCGTCGGTGTCAAACCGGTCGAAGTCGTCCTCGCTGTCCTCAAACTTAACATACAGACAAACGACACATTCAAGATCACTCGATGTATTACTGCTTCTCTGTTGAGTTAATGCCTGATCAGCAAACCCAACTCACCGATGACTGAGCCCCCTCCGAGCTGAAGCGGTAAGCCCCTGAGCTGTTGTAGGTGCCTACAGAGCCGCGGTAGTCCGGAGACCATTGGCCGCTGCGAGGGTTGGAGAAGGCCACGCTGCCACTGGACACGATGGCGCCCTCATCGTAGTCGTCCTGGTCGTAGTCTGAATCCTCGTCTGGTGGGATGAGTTCCACCAGGTCATCGGACTGAGCCTCTGATGAAGCCTGGGGGTGGCAGTAGGCTGAGTCCCCGCTGGATGAGGCGCTGTGGCAGACGGGGGGCACCGGTGGTAAAGGCAGCGGCTGGTGAAGCAGGGTGGTCGGCGGCAGTGGTGGGATCACTCCATCATTGGCGTATGGATCTTCCTCAGACGAGTCATCGCTCGTTCGGATCCCGCTTGTCCGCTGGCCGTCCGAGTGGCCGTGCTCGCTTGGGTTCGGCGAGTCTTTGAAGGCCTCGTCATCAGCCCCAAACCCTTCGTCCACCTCTTCCTCGTCATTGCCTCTCCTCCGTCTCCCCTCTTTCTCCTTCTCATCACCTTCGTTGACTCCCAATGAGCTCTCGATGTTCCTCACGCACTCGTCGATCTCGTCAAAGTTGAGCGACTCGAGGAACTGCTGCGCCGCCTTGCAGGCCTCGTCCTCCAGACGCCTGAGCTCCTGGTCACGGAGAAGCTGCAGGCGGTTGAGGGAGGCCTCGGTCAGAGAGAGCTCCTGACGCTCCTTCTGCCTCTGCAGCACCTGGATCTCCCGCTCCAATCGAAGGATCTCCTCCACCTGAGTGGCCTCGTGAGGACGGACCGGCTCCTCTTCTTCAGATGCCTCCTCGAGGGCTTCTGCTGACTCCAGCTCCTCCAAGCCGACTGACAACGTTGCAGCTGCCACTGGAGGCGGAGGCTGAGCCAGAGACACCAACTCCTCAGTGCGATGAAGCTCTTCCAGTCTTCTGGCCTCCTCGATCTGAGGATGGAAGAAAGATTTCATGGTGAACACTGGCCTGCTGTCTCTGATCCTTGGTTAAAGAATATGATAATGAACGTTAATGAAATATAAATAGAAAAGAATACAACACACACTCTTTCCTTCATCATCAGATTCATCTTACCTCTCTGGCGAGTCTCTCAGCCTCCAGCTTCTGTCTCTTCCTGCACAGACACAAACAGACAGACGTCAGCTGACTGAACCAGACGGCAACAGATGAGATTTACCAAAACTCGTCTCATTGTGCCATTAACGTCCCAGAAATCCATCCAAATAACTTCATTATAGAAGGTTTCGTTATCCGTCCACTTAAATGTGCATGAGTAAATGTGTTTCATAAATCTGATTTTACAGATTTATTGTTTCTTGTCATGATCGATTCATGAAATCGGACAGTACGCTTTGAAGAAGAATTTTAGACCATCGTAAGAAAATATATTTTAACAGTTGGATGGATGTTTTAACCCAAATGTTGAGCAGAATCATGTGACTCTCTCCAGCCAATCAGCGAATGTCAGGCTACTTCACAGGTAACTAACATGTTTTGCTCTGTACCAGGTGCGTGACAGTTTGAAGTAAGACAAACGTCTGATTGTTAATTTGGAAATAAATCTTCCACATATTACTTCACCCTCGGTGGGTGAATGTTACCGTGTGCGGTAACTTCTGCAGCCTGAAACACTCACAGGGTTAAAGTTTAAAATTTATGAGTTAACTGTGATGTAAAGAAAATGTTGTGGGGTTCAATCATGACGTCGCGTTTCTAGAATCCAGCCACGGACTTCCTGTTGACGGACTGTAGGTGGCGCTGCCGTCTTTGTTTTCTCGGCTCAGTGAGTATTTAAAAGAAGTACTAATCGTTTCACTTGACCAGCCTCACCTCTCCATCTCCTCCTCCTCCTCCCTCCTCCTCCTGCAGCGCTCCTCTTCCTCCCTCCTCCTCCTCCTCTCCTCCAGCAGTTGGCTGTAGGCCCGGCGGGCCAGCTGGCCTCGCACGCGTTTCTGGAAGGTGAGCGCTGCCCAGCGGAGGAGCAGGAACCTCCTCCTCCAGTAGAAAGCCCGGTAGTTCTTCTGAATGACCACGATGCACTGCAGCAGCTTCCTGTACTGCTTCCTGTGCGTGGCGTCGACAGACAGTTAACAAACGTCAGGAGAAATATTTAAAATGTTTCTGAAGTTCTGGACTCGTACCTGGCCATGTAGCCCATCACGTGAGCCTGGATGATCATGGCTGCTTTCAGCACCTCCATCTCCCTCTGCTTCTCCAGGCGATGCTCCAGAGACTCCCGAAGGAAGACCTGAGAGGAGAGGAGAGGAGAGGAGAGAGGAGAGGAGGAGAGGAGAGGAGAGGAGAGAGGAGAGAAGGATATGAATTGATCATTATTGTTATTCTATCAATGTTCAGATAAACACTGCAGCGTTGCAGACCTTTCACTTCTTAGTGCATGTACAGACAAGAGAAAAAGTCAAAATACAACTTCAACAACTCTTTGCAGAACTGTAAAAATGACATTAATAATTTATCTGTTGATTTCTGAAACGCGTTGTTTATATTCATTTATTATTCTAATCCTCACTTTGTGAAGTGAAACCAGTGAAATGCTTTATCACTCAGTCAGTTTTATCCGCATGGTCACAGTTCCACAAACGTGCTGATTCTTTTGCACCTTTTAGTTCAACATATGTCGCATGTGTCAGGTCTACTGCAGGGGTTAGGGAACTCACGGGGTCAGTGCTTGAAAATATTGGCATTCAAGACTTTAATGAGTGATTAACTCATCGGTTATTTGATAATTTGTATCAGCACTATTCTCAGATATTGGCTTCCCAGACTCAGTGAGATTGGAGAATCTTTGGACTGACCTGGAGTTTGAATCATGAGACGTGAAGGTCCTCATGAGGAGGAGCGTGTGATGAGTTCACTGCACGGCTTCCTCGTGTTGTTTCACAGCATGACTGTGCATTTTCATTTTGTTTTTAATATGAATGAGTTTGATTTTTATTGGATTTTAATACGTGACTAAACAGAAAGAAGATTAACAAAGATTCTTCGTTTGACTTCCAGCCTCAACCTAACGTACACACAGATTACATCTACTAATGCAGTAATCCATTACTCACACATTATGAATTTACAAGCAAACACAATTTAAAAGAGGCAGTCCCTCCTTTTTTAACAGACAGGAGAACAATCGAGGTGAACAAAGACGCCGACACAAATCAAATCCAGACCCTCCTCTTCTTTTGTCTGTGCAGATTACTGCAGAGTGACTTCAGCGACATCTCTCCGTGTGAAAAGATCTTACGGGCATTTAGTGCAGCTGTCCGCTACAGAAGCCAAGCTGTCCTCCACTGATAGAGGAACCTGGGCCCGCCGAGGGATGCGAGGGGGTTAATCCGATTAGGGAGGGAGGAAAATGAGATATGGGACGACAGAGATGCTGGGGAAATGTCACGGTGCTACGGGGGCACAGGATACAGATTGCTTTTCTCCTGTTGAACGATGTGTGTGTGTGTGTGTGTGTGTGTGTGTGTGTGTGTGTGTTGTCGGCACAGTGACAGTGTTGAACGTGTTGAATCCTCAGCGGTGAAGCACTAATGAGATTTTCAGGGGGAAGGAAATATAAACTCATCGGGGTGATTTGGACGTCACCGAAAAGCAGGTTAACCAACAGGGAAACACGCAGTACATGCCCTAACACACACACACACACACACACACACACACACACACACACACACACCAAGACAAACACACACACAACATCTCCCCGATAATTCAGCTGCTGTCAGGTCACAGAAGCATTTGCAACAGTATTCAAAGCATCGGAGCAGAATGAAACTCCAAAACCAGACAGGTGTTGGACAGGAAGAGGAGAGTTTCAGGCTTGTAGGTGACGGGGGAGCGGAGCCAGTGTCGTGCCAGAACAGGAGCTGGGCTCAGCAGCCTCTACGGACATAATGGCAGAGGAGAAGAGAGTGAAGAGGACGCTGACGAAAACATTTTATGGAGGAAATGTTTTCTGGTTTTCCCTCTGATGTCCTCCGGCTGCTCCGCCTCAACTCTCTGTGATTTACAGAGTTTATGATGGACAGTGAAGTAAACTGCTGACAGCTGTAGCTGCTGTTAGCTCATTTTGTCAGCTTGGCGGTGAGCTCAGAGCGACGGGTGTTTGTACCAACAGGCGTTATGGACTACCAGGAAGAAGAAGAGGAGGTAACCAGGCTCAGCAGCTTCTATGGACATGATGGCAGAGGAGCAGAGAGTGAAGAGGACGCTGACGGAGGAAGCTAAGAAGAGAAAAGGAGAGAGTGAGCGAGCAAGAAGCCGCCGGACAAGAGTAAATGTGGGACTGACTTTTAGTGGTTGGTGAAATAAAAGGCTGAAAGACAGACGCCTTATTTTTTAAGTAAGAAAAATAAAGAGAAACTTTGACTTGAAGCTCTGAGATTTTTGGTGCTCGTGAAGCTCTGCTGAGTAAATATACATCCAGACACACATTTAAAACATAGAATAAAAAGGTTAGCCTTGCGGGGACCTGGTCTTTGTGAGTCCCCGCAATGCATGAGCAGATTTATGTCCCCACGTCGTAAACAAACAAACACACACAAAACACAGCGTCACTTTATTAAACATCATGAGTCACACATGCTCAAAGTGCGGCCCCGTGTACGAGCGCACACATTTGCATCCCAATGAGTTGAACAACTAATCCTTTTTAATCATTACTATGCTAATTAGTGCAACAAAAGCTGAGCACTAAGCCTCTGCACACTTTTTGATCCGTGCTGTCGGGGGAGCGCCGCTCGCCGTGACAGGTCAAGCCCGTGGAGAGAACTGAACCCTGGGAGATGCAGGCAGAGCCGCATCACTTCCAGGAAATTAAGTTTAAGGCTGTAAAAAACTCAGAGACAATAGTCGGGACATGTGCCGACTGAAAGGAGCTGAGGCCGGCTCGATGTAAATCTCAGTGTGAGGGAGGCGGCGGGACAAAGTAGACGAATCCCTCCGAGGGAGATAGAATTGATTTAACGGTTTACAGGCAGCTTTGTGGGGACACACCACGGTTCAGTTCAGTCTGCACGTAAAAATGCAAACCAGCGTGTGCCTCTGTCCAAAAGTCAATAATGTCTGGAGTTTTTAATCAAGACGACACAAAGGGACACGGACGGAGTCTGGTCAACGTTCACCAACGACACCAAGAAGAATCCCACGTACGACATTCAGATCGATTCATAGTTCAGCTCCTTGTTGATGTTGTAAATCACTGTGACCTCACAGCAGTTTTATATTTACTGTGATTCATCGACATCCTGCTGTAGAGTTACAGTATCTGACTGTGAACACACAGACAATGTCAGTTTACTGTGATTTGGTTATTTTTGTACGCACATATATTTTATCATTCAGGTGACACTTGTCTCACCTGTGTGATGTCGTCCTGATTCTATATTCTCTCTCTCTCAAATACACACACACACACACACACACACACACATAGATGCTTCCTCCACTACAGTCACCTCTTGTAGCATCACACGGTCATGCTGTGATTAGGGATCTGTGTCCCCCATCTGTCATTTCCCCACAGCAAACACACACACAGACACACACACACACACACACTCACAGTACACGTGTGCACACACACACACACACACTATTCTTTCTGATCCGGTGTAGTGGAAGCACAGAGCAATAGACGGGGAGGGGGATGAAGACTGGATCCAATAACTGTTGGATTCACGCTTCAGGTGCTCTGGACTTCAATTATTCATGATCTCACACACACACACACACACACACACACACACACACACACACACACACACACACACACACTCGGAGCCTGCAGTCACACAGGTACCTGAGCTCTGGAATGGTTTCATCGAGCTGGATTTGTGAGACACGTGAAGCCAAATTAAGCCTCGAGGGGAGCAGAGTGCAGCTAAAATGGATCGGCCGCCCCGAGTGGCAGAGTAAGTCTGCATCCAGTCATATTCACGATAGCGAGGAGAATACGGATCAGCCGGATGAATGGCGGGACATTCAGGAACTCACAGCGTGACAGGAAAAAGTCAATTATACTGTAGAGAAGTGAGCAGGGAGATAAATATCTCACTGCAGATAGATGGGAAATGTAAATATCTTCTGAAGAAACACACTTGAACTTTTTTAAAAAGCTGGAAATGAACTTCTGCACAGGATGGGACTCTCTCTGTGTTACACTAAAAGAAATGCATGTTCACGCCGTGTGATGCCCTGACTGAGGCCCAGGTTCAGGTCTCCTGAAGACCTTTACTTCATGAATGCAATCAAAGCGTCAAAAACAGGACGGGATGATGAGTAAACAACTTCCTGTGGGTGTAAAAGCAAAGACGTCCGTCCTCACCTTGGTCTTGCCCAGCTGCCAGTCTGCACTGCTGCTGTCGTAGAGGTGCAGCAGCTGGATGCAGCTCCCCTTGGGGTCATCTGGCAGCATCACATCCCGCATCAACACCTTGTACCTGAAGAAGCATTAGATGTTACTAAAGGTTTGTTCTACAGAGACTGCTGCTCGGGTTCATCCTCATCTGACTTTTTTAACCTCGCAGTGCAACGAATCAAGCACCGATTTAAGAACTGAGAACTTTGGAGTTCAACACCGACAGATCATTTCATGGCTGCTAACCTGCAGAGGTTAATCAGAGCAGAGCGGACAAAACCATCAACAGAGTTCTGCAGAAATCCGTCCTAAAACCTCTGAAGCAGCTCTGGTTCCATCGTCTCGAAGTCAGTGCTCAGCACAAACTTTAGAGACTTTCATGTTTTGTCCTACGACATGAAATACAGCAGTAAACACCAAACTTTTTGAATTCTGAAGCCTCATTTAGCTTCTTGTTGTCAAGGACATGTCAAACACTTTAAGCTTAGTGGTGGCGACGCTGTAGACGTGATGGTGTTGTTTTTTGTTGAAGGAACCAGGGTGAAGCTAAATTCTGAGTTGGTCCCTGATACACGTCACATGAGGATAGAAGATGATGCATGTGCTGAGGTAATGCATATAAGAGCAATGTATGAAAGTCTTGGTGGACAGAGACACACACCTGGAGCAGAAGTCTTGGAAATGTCTCCTGATGGGGAAGCCGGTGCGTCGAATCTTGACCGTCTCCAACATGCCAGAATATCTGAGCTGGTTCAGAACCAACGTCTGGTCGAACTGGTCAGGCATCTATGACGGAGTGAAGATGGAAATTCAGAATAAATATCAGACACACACACTCTGATCTGATTAATATGTCAAGGAAGAAAAACGTTATGTTGATGTCGGAAAACATGAACAGAAAATATTCAAGTGATTTTATCGCACATCTATATTGTCTATATTTATGCTGATGTTTGTACATTCAAATAAAAACCCAAGAGACTAAAGTAACTCGCTCTCCAAGGTTTAATCTCAAAAGAATCTAACAGCATCATGCACACTTTAACCTTTCATTAATGCTCACCTGACAAAAGTTAAGTCCAATATTCGCTCTCCTATTAGCTCAGTTTTTGGTCTCCACCAACTCCTTTGCACAGATATTGTAAAGTGGGTTTAACAGTTGGTTTCATACCAGACCGAAAATGTTTTAAAACCAAAACTACGAGCAGCGGAAAGAGGCTAAAGTCTCCAGCTGAAGAACATTCCTGCAGCACTTTGAATCCTCTCGAGTCCGTCACACGGTCACATGATGTCTGCAAACCACACGCCCCCTTCCACCCCTTTAAACTTCGCATGTGCACGCATTCACGTACGCGACACCGCATACCACGCATTCACAACTTTGAACTCAAGAGTGCGACGTGTACGACAGACGCAGACGGCAACGAATCAAAACCCTCCAAAAAACACACTTGGCATTGAGATAGTATCATCGCGTACAGAAGTGCATTCAGTGAAAGCCATTTTTCCCGGGGACCCCGATCACCCTGTAACCTCGGTGGGCGTAGGAGGGGGGCTCAGAATGAGAGATTGCTTTCATACCCGCTCGTAATGCCGCCTTTATTCAGTGTCCGTCTCCCCTGATAGCCCGTTGATGGCCCATTGGAGCTGCTGAGATGAAGAGAGGCCAATTCACCACCAGATCTTGACCGAGTGATTGAATGGCGCCCTTTAACGACTGACGGCCGCACAGGGGACCTCATTAGCATAACTTAAATTTGCATACGGCTGGGCTTGAGGCGTACAAAGCCGAGCGGTGTCAGGAAGCAGCCCTCTGTCCTCTATCTCTGTCGTTTCCTCTTTTTGGCTCAGCTGCTTCAGGGACGTCAACAACCGCTCTCTCTCTCTCTCTTTTCGGGAGGTTTATGACCGTCGCGGTAAATGGAATCACTCCTTCTTTCTTCCTTTCTATCTTTATTTCATTCTGAACCTTCTGAAGTTTCATGCTGTGTCATTTTGAAGGTCCTGCAGCAAAAGAGACGCTGCTTTCCACTTCATCTATTTCAGAAAGGTCCATTTCATCAGTTCCATTCAGTATGTCTAAAAATGAATAAACTAAAGCTGCCTGAAGTGAGAATGAAGAACTCAAACTGAGACCCCCATTGTATCCCTGCAGAGAAAGAGTCTTACACAGAATAATGCAGAACAGACTCTGTACTTCAGAAAGTTTGAGAAAATCACAACAACTTTGTGTCTCATTTCAGGATTTCGCCCTCCTGGATGCTTCAATGAAGATAGTTTGGTCTGACTAGCTTAGAGTCCAACCATCCAATCCATCAGCTCAGAACAACAGTGATGTAAATCAGCATCCAGGCCATGTCAGGCCTCTACAGGGGCGTGACAACAATAGCTTGAGGGGGTAAACTCAGTGTCTTTCTCAGCCTAACTTCCCTGCAAAAAAGACTCAGCGCTTGGGGCATTCAACAGGACAAAAGGGGGGCGTGGTGGTGCTCTCTCCCGAGGGGGTTGGGAACCAGCGGGGACTCAGGACGAGCCGTCCATCCGTCAGAAGGTGCAGAGAGCTGTGACGCCTTTTTCATTCTATGTGTAATTGTTTGCAAAAATTCCCATTTTGTAAAGATTCTCCGTTAATTCGTCGACACCTCTGCAGGTCGAACAAAATCAGGATTAGATTAGCTCCACCATGAAAGGTTTGTGGCTAAAACACATTTAAGTCTTGGAAGTTGGAGAGTATGAACATTTTCTCTTTATGGATCGAGATCACTGACGTTCATTATGAGTTGGCAGAGTTTAGGGTTTAGAGTTTAGGGTTAGGATGCCCTGACCAGTTAGACTAGACCTCCAATGAAAACATGAAGCACACCTAAAGACTCTTGGATGAAGGCAGGATGCTTATTTTTGACAGTTCTGCAAAATCATCCGTGACATCAGGTCCATTTACTTTTATCTGGATCCTGTGTGGGCTACGTTACAGTTACTGTCAGATAAGATTGCAATTTCACTTCAATGGCCCCAAGTGGCAGATTGAGAGATTATTGGTCATTACTCAGAAACTATTAAATGAGATTTTCCTCAGGCGACCTCTGGTGAGTCCACTTTTCTCTGGATGAAGAGATCATCGCCGCTCTTTAGGAAAACATTCGATTCCACCTAAAAGATTTTCTGCCATTGATAGAAACCTTAAATGTTGATGAATATAGATGAATCTACTTTTTCATCCAATGAGCAAATCCAATCTTCTGATTGCTAATTGTCTGACCAACAGTCCAAAACCCCAAAGATTGACAGAGGAAAGCAGCAAATTCTCACATTCCAGCTCATATTTTTTATCATAGGACGACATATTATTGTTCTACCTTTAAAGTTCAAAGCGTTGGGAGACTATCTCTCTCCGTAAGAATCAACATTCTTGCTTTAAACAGGACTAAGACCTCTGTGTTGCTTTGTGAAAAGTCTTGTTTGCTTCTGGGCGTCCGGGTCTTCAATGTGGGAGCCAGCTGGGATTATCACTCACTGCTCAGTCGGGCTCCTCCACTGAGTTTTTGGGGGGAATCCCTGGAACAATGATTTCTGCTCATGGACAGACAGAAATCCAACCTAAATCCCTGACCCTGCTGGATTTAAGCCTGACCCAGTTTCATGGAGGATTCTTGTGGGTTTGAATTTCCCCCAAAAACATCCATGAGACAAAGGAAACCTACAGGAGGTGGAGCCACTGAGGTGGAAACAATAAATACAAAGACAGGCAGATATCATGGATAATTAAGTTGCATAGAAAATGACCTTTGTGCAAATTCTTGTAATGATTAAGACCACCAGAACAATCTGAACCATGATGAGCACACAACAGGTCATTAAGATGATCTAGCTGACCTTTTAAAGAGAATATCAACTTGCCGGACAAAGAGCAGAGTCTACAGATGCAACAAATCATTCCAGAAGTATCAACTGATCAAGTTTCTAATCAGAACATTAGTCCATGAATTGTCCAAAGACCCAGACCCAAGACCAAAGTGACGCTTTTAAGTTACTCGAAAACCCAAAAGGTTCTCAGTTTACAATGTAAATCAAAGACAAGCAGCAAATTCTCACATTTGAGAAGCTGGAACCAACAAATGTTCGAAGAGATGATCAAGTTGTACAGCAACAACAAATAAATGTATACGCCTGGCATGAGGAGGACGACTGACGGATGTTTCTGACATCGTTTCCTCATCTCAGCATCACAAAGATCGATTCCAGAAAAGAAAAATCATCTGAGCTTTAGTTGAAGGATCAACAGTGACGTCTGGTAATCTTCAAACAAAAGTGAAATCTCATTAGAAAGAGAGCTGAGCCGTTCTTACAGAAGCATCAGCAGAGAAGCTTCTTTCTCCTCATTATCATGTCATTAACTAAACAGTCTACTCATTATGTATTCAACCTCATTCATGCTTTGACTCCCAAGCTCAATTATAATACTAATCATGTGCTCACAGAGCGATGGCTCGCAGGCTTAATCTCAAGTCAAATGATGATTTTTTTTTTTCCATCTTGTAATTCGATGTGAATCCTTCAAGTCCAATTAACGAGACGACAAACAGGAAACATCAGAGGGACTTTCTGTCCGCTCAGTGCGACATTACACAGCAACCATGACGCTGACGGACGAATTCTTGTTGTTTAAGCAATTAAGAAAGAAGCTGTTGCAAAAAAAAACATTAATTCTGCTCGATTCTTCTAATATTTAATGATCTTTGAACAGACCTCTCAGCTTTGCACCACATCTTAAAGAGCTTGCTATCTGAGAAATGCAGCAGTCCAAACATTGATTCACTCTGAATAACTGTGTCTGAAACTGAGCGAGGAGGAGAGTTGGATACAAACTGGTGTCATTCAAAAACACATTCAGACGTGCACGCTTGATAATGTGACTTCTTATTTTGTTGCATTTCCACCATCAGCATCAGTTTTCCCTGCATGTCACTGTGAAACTAATCAAACAGGCTGCAAAGAATAAGGAGAACACAAACCGCTGCATCTCCCCTCGTACCACAGCACCAAACAACCCCTCAGCTGCAACTTGAACGCACCGCTTCATTTCCAAACATGCATCAGGTCTCACCGTCACATCGCGGCTGCACGCCTCGTTTCCTGCAGGATTCGTCGAGATCAGACAGAAAATGACAGAAAACTTCCCCAGAAGCTGCGTTCAGCGTCCTCCCTCTGCTCGACACACTGACTGACCGGCTCGGACACACACATCCACATCCACACACTCCACAACACACACACACACACACAGCACTCTGCCACCACAGAGTCAAACAAAGGCTTTCAAACCCAGAACTCCACTCCCCCTTTTTGTGTGTGTGTGTGTGTGTGTGTGTGTGTGTGTGTGTGTGTGTGTGTGTGTGTGTGGAGAGAGGGAGGGCTGTGGTTGCCATGGCGATGCGTCTCCTGCTGAGGCTAATTTGTGCGGGCCACTTGTAGGGCTTGACAGAGTGTGTGTGTGTGTGTGTGTGTGTGTGTGTGTGTGTGTGAAAGCAGGCTGTTTACATTCAAACACGGTGCTGACTTGTGTGTGTGTGTGTGTGTGTGTGTCGCCGCCTCAGACTGGCTGAACTGAACCTTGATGAATCACTGCTTTATAGATTTCATCATGTTTATATAATCTTAGTTTACATAGTAACGGTAATAAAGAGAAGTTTACTCATCATCTCCACGTTTAACTTCATACTACGTATGTGTAGTTTATTTTACTGTGTACGTGCATTTATGAGTAAAGCTGGATGTGTCACAGAGTGAGTTATTGTCTCCCAGCTGTGGAACAAACAGCAGAAGTATCGCGGTGTTCACCAGATCACACAGAAACTACCAACTCCAATGCTGTCGCCCATCCTCACACACTTTAGTCTATTTCTGCTCGTTGATGTATGAAGAGAACTGAAACAAAAGATGCATTTGAAAAAGTGTCGCCTCCAGGAAAAGAAGGCCGGAGATAATGAGCAATTAAATGTTTGTCCAAATTAAGATCATTTCTGTGTCTGTGTCCAACATTTTACGTCTAACTAAAGTTTAGTTTTTCAGTTTTCCAAACACAGCGTGACGTTACCGAAACACTCCTGTGTGTTTAGTAGATGCACAGATGAAATGTGTGTGTGTTGGTGTGTGTGTGTCCCAGTTGTATTTAGAGCCAACAGTCTGTCCACACTATTATGCATTCGGTCAATATATTGATGTTTCCACAGACTCCGCTCACCATCTGCAGGAGTCCTCTGACCCTGCAGGCGTTTCCAACACGCCGTCACAAAAATCTGAAGATCTAAAAGGCTGAAACTGACTCTGAAGGTTTCTGATGCAGAACTTTCAAACTTTAAAGAGTTGATTCTTCACTTCTCGTCAAACAGGCAGATGACAGGGGCACCTCTCGGGGGCTTTTAGGGGGCCACGTGTCGTGCCGCCCTGACCCCTGTTTCCCCCGGGACCGGCCCTCCTTCTCTCACTACATTAAGCCCCATTCAAAAGTCATCATCCAGCCTTGTTTAACATTCGATCAGAGGAGTCCAGACGGTCGAGCTGCTCCTCATAAAAACACGCCGGCTGTCCAGTTTGTCTCCCAGAGGACACTGAAGATACCCACAGAGCGAACACATGCATCTCTGCAACCACCTACTCAAAAATACACCATGTCCAAATGTCCAACTTCACAGCAGAAATAAACATGTTTACAGCCTGGTACAAAAAACAGTTTTGGTCTCTGTAGCTAATTTCCCCGTTCATGACAACTGTACTGAGGGTGAATTTATATACAACTCACCTGTTCACATTATATTAAGGCTTAAAGTTATGCAGGGTTAAGAGCGTGGACGCTTTGGTGACGTCACCAGGCATCAACAGAACTGACTCACTGTGCTATGATAGATATGAACACACACACACACACACACACACACACACACACACACACACAGAGGGGTCTCTGTGGATGGATCACAGACAGGGTGACGTACAGACGGGTTGCGTCTGCGTCACAGACCTCTCAGTGTGCCCGGCAGAGAGAGAGACGGGTGGACAAAATAACATGAACACGTAATAATGCCAGCTCCTCATCATCACAGTTAGTTTCTACCAGACGACCAATTAGAAGAGACTGTCTGTCTGTAGGTCTGTAGGTCTGTCTGCCTGTAGGTTTGTCTGTAGGTCTGTCTGTCTGTCTGTAGGTCTGTCTGTCTGTCTGTAGGTCTGTATGTCTGTCTGTCTGTAGGTCTGTCTGTCTGTAGGTCTGTCTGTCTGTAGGTCTGTCTGTCGGTCTGTCTGTCTGTAGGTCTGTCTGTCTGTATGTCTGTAGGTCTGTCTGTAGGTCTGTCTGTAGGTCTGTCTGTCTGTCTGTAGGTCTGTCTGTCTATAGGTCTGTCTGTAGGTCTGTCTGTCTGTCTGTAGGTCTGTCTGTCTGTCTGTAGGTCTGTAGGTCTGTCTGTCTGTAGGTCTGTCTGTCTGTCTGTCTGTCTGTCTGTAGTTCTGTCTGTAGGTCTGTATGCCTGTCTGTCTATCTGTCTGTCTCTGTAGGTCTGTCTGTAGGTCTGTCTGTCTGTCTGTAGGTCTGTCTGTCTGTAGGTCTGTCGGTCTGTAGGTCTGTAGGTCTGTCTGTAGGTCACACTCTTTCCTGTGTAATCATTTGTGTACATTAGCCTGCACATTCTCCACTACTCCAGCCTGTTGCTAGGCAACCAGGGGTCAAAGGTCACACAGAAGGGCCAGACACTTCTCATTCCTGTCTGTTGGTTGGTTAGTGGGGGTGAAGACTGATTATTAAATGACAAACGACAACACGATGTGTGTGTGTGTGTGTGTGTGTGTGTGTGTTTTCCGTCACTCACCTTGTGTGTGTTGGGTTTGATGCAGCGGATGAAGAACGGGTTGGAGGTGCTGAGCGTGGCCATCAGAGAGTGCAAAGAACCCTGAAACAACACACACACACACACACACACACACACACACACACACACACACTCAGTCAGTTTTACTGTTCCTACTGATGCTGCTGCAGAGAGAATCCTGCAAACTATGCTGATGTTTTTAGTATCATTACTGCCCCTGCAGCATCTCCTCCAGATCCTACTACAACTACTGCAGTATCTGATAGTACGCTGAAGTTTAGGCTTGGCATTAAACTCGTGACGTACCTTAAACTGCGAGCTGACGGTGGGCCGTCTGTGCTTGGACGTGCTCCTCAGGGTGTCCTGCTTGTTTCGACTCAGCACGTGTTCAAAGAGATCATAGACAAAGTCCAGCCTGATGAAACCACGAGGAGAAGTTCAAATACAGAACATGAACATAAGAACGAGCTCCGTCATCCCAACAGCTGACGGACTTCATCAGTCATTTATATTTCCCCTCATCATCATTAAAGTCTGATCATATCTTATTTACATTCATTTGAACTTTTATGGCACCAGTCCGTCTTTGAGAAGTCACACTGTGGATCGATTCATCCGTTGATCATTTTCTCGATTATTCGATTAAAAAAAATGTTTTTTTTAAATGTTTCCAAAAAGTTTCTTTTCTGTCAACAACCAAAAGAAATTCAACAGAAAATATTCACATGAGAGAAGCTGAAATCAGAGACTCATTCATCTACTATAGGACCATATTTAATTAAAAATAAAGTGAACAAATGTTACAGTCATTGTGATATTTAAGGGAGTTTTTCTGGGGGTTTAATTGAAAGTTTAAATCTTGTTTCCTGCAGCACTGTGTGTGAGTTCATCTGATCTGACAGAGCTCCAGTCATCCAGACGTTCATTCATACCGACCTGCTCTCCCTCAGCAGGTTGAGGATGTCGTCTCTGAACGTGTCCCTGTTCTTCTCCAGCATCCCCCTCACGTCGTACACCACCTGCAACCGACCACGAGGGGGCGTCGGTGAGTTTTATATGAACAAAGAAAAGAGACGCTCATTCACAGATCAGCAGAGGAGCAGCGTCTCTTACCTCTCCTGCATAGTGCCGGACTCCAAAGTAGTGCACAGCCACGCGTGGTTTCACATAGAAAGGGTTTTTCTGCAGCAACAGGAAGGAAACGCTTTAATTCATTTCACAATATCACCAACAAAATGTCACATCCATCTGTTCCTAATGCAGCTGTGAAAAGAGACGACCAGGCTGTCAGTAAATAAATGATCCACAGTCGCCCTCGTCTCTGGTTTAGTCTTTTATTTAAACAGGATCCTGACTAACACGGCTCACTTTAATTCATTCAAATCAGAGTTACTGCTTCCAGTCACTTCAGTGTTTAAATCAAGTCAAGCTGCTTCGCTCGCTCACACTGTATCGGGGCAGCCGGCCAAAGTTCTGCTGTCAGTATCCTGTTAGCAACAGATGCAAACGAGAGCAATTACTTCGACTACAGCAACTAATAAACTGTCAGAGCCCTGATGTCGTCTGACTAACAGGAGCTCAGAAATCACAGAAACCAGCATCTCCTGAAGAGACGCTGTGAAGATAAACCGGCTGTCAGAGATGATGAGGACGTCGTACCGAGTGCTGGCTGTGGAGTTTCTCCAGTAAGGTGTCGTCTGTGGCTTTGGGGAAGTGACTCTCCTCATTCATCAGTGCCAGGAGACCCAGTTTCTATGGAAACAGAGAGAGATGAGCATCATCATCATCATCATCATCATCATCACCACCGCCTCATCCTCAACGCCGTCATCATCATTTGGCTCTCGACTGTTCTGATCTCAGCATAGTGGTTTCACGTTCCTTCTTATAAAACAGCACAAACAGTTTGTACTATCAATGCATCCTGCAGGTATCTCAACGTGTATCGACGCTCGTCCCATAACGGACGCAGAACACTTCTTCTTCTTGATGTACCTTCTCAATCAGATCCAGACACTCGCCGTTGTCCATCCAGTTGATGTCGACCCAAACCAGACCCTCCCTGCAGGAAGCAGCCGAGCAGAGACAACGGAAAGGGTCAGAGACATTTTACAATGATATGATATGATATGATATATTATTAGAACTCGTTCAGATCTTTTCTGGACCTCTGCCTGCAGAACTTCCAGCTCACAGCGTGTCCATCAAACACCAGAGGACAAACAACAAAGACAGCTTCAGCGGCTGCAGGAGTGTTGGAACGCCTTCGTCATCTGTGTTTCTAAATATTCAGAAACATCAGCAGCCTGACAGCGTGCACGTCTGACAGCGCCCCCTGCTGACAGCGCCCCCTGCTGACAGCGCCCCCTGCTGACAGCCTCCACACTTACTTGTTGTATTCAAGTTGCTCCAGGGAGAAAATGTGCTTGTTAAAATATTCCTGAAGCTTCTCATTTGCATAGTTGATGTTGAACTGCTCGAAGCGGTTGACCTGCAGATAACACACACCGAGAGTTAACGAACCAAAGAGGCCGTCTGCTTAATATAATAAATAATAATTAAAGTTACACAGGAAATGAGAAATGTTGAGTTCAAGTGTGTCTGCGGGAGAGAGACCGGAGTTTAATAAACTTTATTCATCCCAGAGAGAATATCAGAATCTGAGATCGTATCACACAGAAATGTTTTCCTGCTTCAAACACATGACGTGACTTTCTGTCGTCTGTCGTAGATCTATTTCATATTTCTATAAAACATTTTTATTTCTACTTTTTAGTTTTCTATTTGTATAGATGTTAGCACAGAGGAACTTCTTAACACAAACTCTATCTTCTCTGCAAGTGTTCAATATTTTACCTCAAAGTTCTCAAATCCGAAGATGTCCAGGATGCTGATGGACTTGAAGTCTTCTTTTCCCCTGATGCGGATGTTGAGCTTGCGGATGATCCAGTTGAAACACTGAGAATAAAGTGCCATGGCCATGGAGTCTCTGGAGTCCACGGCCTGCAGAGGAGCACACACATACGGTCAAGGCTCCACAGAGATCAATCTTTGTTATGTAGCAGGTGATTAAACAGGTGAGGCGGCTGGAGGTTTCCTCACCTGTTCCACAGTCAGCGGTGTGGAGATCTCCTCGCCCCGGAGGATCATGGACCGATGGGTCAGGACCTCGGCCAGCTGGTCCGAGTTCAGCCCCAGGAGGTCGGACGTCCGGCTGAGAGCTGCTGATGGAAGGAGCACACAAACATCGTCAGCAGAGAGTTCAGAGACGTTCGGTCTGAAAAGTTTCTTTATAATCTCATCCAGCATCAGCGTCTCGACATCCTGCAGGAACGAGCTGCTGATCGTTCATCCAGCTCGCTGCAGATCCACAGATCGCCTGTTCAATAATCAATAACTGCTGTCACCGCCTGTCCAAACGTGACCTTTGACTCTTGGATATCAAACACATTAGTATTTGTTCAGTCTGGTGATAAAGTGACTAAACGAGGCCGTTCACAAAGGTCAGAGAGTTAGAACGTCCAGAGAGAGCGTCAACGAAGGCGTGAGCGCGTTTGGATGTTTTACTTTGAAGGATTTGACTGTGTGAGCAAAAACACTTGTTTACCTCACAGGTTTTAATTTACTTTGAACATTTTATTTCTTTTATTGTTGCAGTTTATCGGTTTTCTTTCTGGCTTTTATTCTGTAAAAAGGTTCAGCTGAACTAAAATACTGGAGCTCATTTGTCATCTTACAAATCAATCAATATTCTGATGGTTTTCCTTAAAAAATAAAGTTCCACAAATGATTCAGATGAGCTCTGTGGTTAAAGTCTGATTAATGGAAA
Source organism: Larimichthys crocea (assembly GCF_000972845.2). Classification (NCBI taxonomy): domain Eukaryota; kingdom Metazoa; phylum Chordata; class Actinopteri; family Sciaenidae; genus Larimichthys; species Larimichthys crocea. The sequence continues at coordinate 5,678,358 of NC_040012.1, forward strand.
CTAGTTTAGGACACACGGAGGTCATAGTTCAAAGAGACGAACGCTGACTGTCGGTAGGAAACGGAACAAACAGCGACCTCTGGTGTCAAAGTCACAGGCTTCTACAGAATATCTTTATTGTCATTGTGCAACGAAATTTAAGTGCATAAAAGCTGTTTTTCAGTCTGTTATCATGCTTGATTAATGTTTAAATTCTGTATTTTAATAGTTAAAGTCACTTCTTGTAACTTTCTTTCCTGACGACCAAACGTCATAATTCAAACAGCCACTAGAGGTCCCTGTCAACCTTTATTTTACCTTCACAGAACCATCGAGGAACCTCATTTAATGAGACATCAGTGTGTGATGGATAACAGATGAAGGTGTGGATGAGTGAGGAGAAAGTCCCTCTGACCTGATTTGGAGGAGACCTGCGCTCCTCCGGCCGTCATGAACTCGATGTTCCCCGCGTGGAGGATCCCGGCCAGGAGGCGCAGGATCTCGCCGATGTTCTCCTCCGTGAACTGCATCGTTCGCATGGAATTCTGGGAAGCCACAAAAGAAGACGCAGAGTCGATGAAAAACTTTAAAGTTTCTTTTCTGGACTGAAAGTTTCTGCTGTTGGTTTCTGTCTTCAGCAGCTGATCGGTCTTCTGGGGGATTCTCGAGGTTTGGACTGACTTGAAGTTTTCGTGTTTGTTGGTTTGGGTTTGGCAGCAGCGCTTTCACTTTTCAGTCTCGCTGGGATCAAAACGCTCAGAGAGTTTCTACCCCTGATTTATGCTTCTGAATAAATGAATGAGCCCTATAAAATGTATGGAAATATATGTGGGAAATGGTGAAATGTGTCATTCAAACGTGAAACACTGCGTACCAGAACGTCCTGAAAAGTGCCGGTGTCGTTGATTGTCTTGTCAGCGAGGCAGCTGGACTGTCTCAGGTAATGGTACGCGTCAGGATGGGTCAACCCGAACGCCTCTGCAGCAACAAGAACGAGCGCAGGTGAAGCGTGCAGGTGATTTTAATGCCAAGTAATACGTCGCCATTCAGATTTACCTGACCCACCTTTCTGCTGGGTGTTGGTTCCTGCTAACAGGGCGTAGAAAATGTGATAGTTTCTCTCCCCGGGGTTCTGTCGGACCACTCGGTTCTGTTGGAAAAGAAGCATTGCTGTTGGGAACTTGTACTAATATTAACACAGTTTTATTCAACTGTTTTAAGGCGGCACTCCAACCAAAATATATCTTTGGAGCCTGAAGCACAAACCCTCTGCCGGCTGTCCAACCGTCCAAGCTTCAGAAGCTGTCTTTAATCTTATTTTGGCACAGTGATGGTGCAGAGACCTCACAGGACGTCAAAATCTTTACGTCTCCATGAAACTGGTGCACACCTGAAACTATCAAATGCTCACGAGAAAGTATAAGTATGGCGTGTGCATGGAGCATCTGTAGACCACCTAGTGCATCGCCAGAATCCAGCTCTGCTGCCATGTCATCATGTAAGATGAGCTTAATGGTCATATTGCCAGCTCTCGAAGGTGAAACTGAAAGACTTTCTGGTGCACACAAGATTTCTTTTATTTGTCCAAATCCCCGTCAGGTCTCCCGTCATACTGCAAAAGTGCTACGAGCAGCTTTTGGGGAGGTTTTAATAACGAAGGTGTCAACGCTGAGAGCAACTACTGAAGCCTTGCAGGAGGTCTGAAGACAGGTTTTGATGGAGTGTCGCCTTAAACATTTAAAGTTAATGACAGACTCGGTAGAAGGAAAGGACGCTCACCTTTTCTAAGAGGTCTGTGGTCAGAAAAGAGTCAGTCAAGGCAGAAAACAGTTGAATGTTTGACGAACAGAGTCAGGTAAATGTCACGTGCACCCGCCCTTCAAAGGTCATCATATCAGCTACCAGCTACACAAACTAGTTCCTCCTACATCCTGCTGACCTGAACATCGAGCAAACGGCAGATTGGAAATCCAGTTTTTTATGACAACATTTGCTTTTTGCCTTCACATAGAAAACGACTGGAGACCGTCTGCAGACCTTTACCCTTAAAAGCAGCTTTGCAAACTTCAGGTACTTCCTTCCTGTATATTCAGGTAGGAAAGGAAGTGGCGGCCGCTTAACACTGACTCAGTTTAAAGGATACAGTCAACAATCCGGCCTCCCTGGATGTTGCCCTTCTGGCTGAAATGCAGCTGGACGAACTTCCCAAAGCGGCTGGAGTTGTTGTTGTAGACCGTCTTGGCGTTTCCGAAAGCCTCCATGATGGGACTGCAGAGCGGCGAGACGGAGAGGCGGGAACGTTAACGACAAACAACACCTCTCTGCCAATTAAAACTATTAATATCTCAGACAGAAGAGCAGAAAACAAAACAGAATAACCACCTGCTCTCCAGCAGCGCCTCCTCCACGTGTGACGTCCTGTCTCTGGACGACACCTCCAGGGAGTGTTGGCTCATGCATGACAGGAACTTGAGGATCAGCTTGGTGCTTTCTGTTTTCCCGGCGCCGCTCTCTCCACTGAGGGGGGAATAAAACACATGAGGGGTACTTAAAACATGCCCCCGAGCAAGGCATCGACCTCCCTGCAGAGAGGAAGCTAATTTCCCCACAGAGATAACGAAGAAACAAAATATTTATTCTTCTTTTTATTGAAAATGATTTATTATTTTCTGTAATCAGAGCAGATGTAGCAACACGGCAATCAATAAGTCTTAATCTCAGGATGAACTTCCTCACAGCATCTTTGGAAATTAAATGTTTGACTGGAAGAAAATGTGACACGAGACTGTTCATCAAAACATCTTAACTCAAAGTGGAACTGTGTGTCGTCACCTGCAGGTTGTTTGTGCTCCGGCTTTGAATAAAAAAATGAAACACAAGCAGCTGATGGCATCATGGAAATGTTCCCAAGCTCCACCACTAGATGGCGCACTGGACACTGCTAATTAGCTGCAGGCTGACTGTCATCACCGACTGAATGAAATCCAGGATGCAACATCACAAAAGATAAAGCATCAGTTTGTGTTTACAGTCTGCTGTGCTGCCTCCTGCTGGCCAAACATCACCTGCAACTTCAGGTGAAAGGAAACCTGCACACACGATATATTATTGATAATATTCTAATTTCTCCTGAGTCACATCGGATTTGTCCACCGCAGCCCTCTCACACACCTTAAGTGACATTAAATGTGAACCTGGCAACCCCGCAGTCACACACAGTGTGAGGTTCAGGCCAGCCCTGTTAATTATTAACATGTAAACTCATTACAGAGGCGCTGAGAGTGACTCAGTGCTTCGATTAGTCCCCAACAGACACATTAATCACAGCAGAGGTGTAAAAACAACGACAGAGACCTTTAAAAGTCGAGCTGGTCGACTGACTGCATGAAGGAAAGTTTGACAGACTCTGAAAACGTCGGTTGAGTTTTTTCTCCTGGTACAGAAGCATTGGGTAGATTATAGACACCTCCACCTCCCAGGGGGTTACGGTGGTTCAGAAGTCTGAGGTTCACACCGAACAGTCAGGACACTGTGAAAAACATCCACAGTCTTCTCATCTCATCTCCTGACTCTAATCTAATAAAGCAGAAATGTTCTTTGTTTGATTTCCAGCTGAGTGAGAGATCTCAGCCTCAGCGCCAGACACAATCAAATCAAAAGTCTGGATCGACTATGACCATGTCTACTGTTTGGTTTAGATTCAGAGGCACACATGTGGCAGACCTTCAATGAACTGCATGTAGAAGAACTAAAATAGTGATTTCTCAGCTGTTTCTGCACCTTTACGTGATAACAAATGTTTTTTTTACAAACTAGGATGTTCCAAACTTCTATCTGAGTCATTATCATGAAACATTTTTTATTCTGTTGTTAACAAAATAAAAAGTCAGACTAAGAAGTGAGTTTGAGCTGAAAACAGGATGTGATGCACGTGCGGCCAAACAAAGATAGAAAGTCAGTAAAAATCTACGTCTACGACTTCTTCCTACGTTTGGTCGGAAGGTTTTTAAATTGATTTTGGTGTAATTGCTGCTGAAAACTTCATGCAAACATTCACCCTCATCATTTGTCTTTTGGACAGCACGGCGTTTTTATAAATAAAGCTGAACGTGGACGTCAGCCGTGCAGAGACGCGATCGGTCGTGTCCCATCGAGTCGTTCATGACGGACAGAAAACAGGACCGGAGATCGTGTAAACTCTCCGAGCGTCTGGCTGCAGCTCGCGTGGACAGATGTTATGACAGGACGAGCTGAGGTCGGCAAAGGTTCGGGTCATCAGCTTCTTTGTTTGTAGCATTGTTAAACATCGGCGTGTCATTGCCATTTTAATTATGATCATTTGGAATAATTAACAACCCAGAAGTTGCAGGAACTGACTGCATTTCTGTTGCTTTCTTCACTAATTTCATGTCATAATTAACACTAAATCATCTGAAAGCTTTAGCTTCAGTTTGTGCTGGGAGAACTTTGTGCCATAAAGAAATCCAGCATCTTGTTTTGGTGTTTCTCTGCCCCCTAGTGGCCAAAACTTCATCAGCGCAGCTTTAAAGTCGCGGGACGAGCAAACAAAGCTTCGATTTTATGTTTAAAGCAGAACATGACCGTTGTGTTTTATTGTAACCATGACACGTTAAAAACTTAAATCGACTGATTTTGATCGGATCGGTTCAGGAGGTAACCGGGAAAGACTGCAGCACTTTTAATAAGAAAGAAGAGTTACATAGACTTGAGTCTTAGGCTCCAGTTTTGGGGGGTCTTCATTAGAGCCGAAGAGAAACTGTAAATTCTCACCAGTGGGTCAAACTTTCTTAAAGGGATTGGATCGTGCTTTAAAGGGCTCGTTGTGTGTAACTCATTTAAATAGCTTATAGTAGACGGCCAAATGTGAAAGGGCCTGCTAAATGTAACTCAGTCCTCTGGCTGCACGCCAACTTATCCAAACTAGGACACACACACTACAACTGAGCAGCGCCCTGCCTTTGTGCTGAACCCTGGCTCTGGCTCTCCACATGCTGTTTGCCACCCAAGGTAAAACCCCCCACGGGCAGGAAGGAGGGAGTCTTCAGCCGAGGCGACTGAGCGTGTTGGACAAAGTCGCCCTCGCGGCTCTGGACCTCACCCAGTCCTTTTGTAGCGAGGAGTGAAAGAGCTTCTGCAGGGAGGAGAAACCGAGACTGCACACCTCATTTAATCTGGTTTAGAGTCTTCTTAAGAACCGGGAACTTTGTTTAGAGGAACGCACTGAAACTGCAGCTCGTTTAAAGAAGATTAGGATTGAATGACTCGTTTAGATGGACCAAAGTCTGCAGGAGTTCTGCTGCCGTAAATATTTAAACTTAGGTCAAACAGTCTCACGTTAAAATCCAAAACCGGCACCAACATTCATGTTCCTGAGAGGATGTATCACTGTGGTGATGCCCTGATTTTTCATCCGGTCTGACACAAAACCTCCACAACTATTCCTGTCGACGAGGACGGCGAGACCGATCGGTTAACACGACAAAAGAACAAAAAGAAACCGGATCAGACGACGTCGTGAAACTAAAGATGAACAAGCAAAGCTGACAAGTTGAAATGTCCTAAAAAGGCCACCATACAGAGAGTTAACCCCTTTTTGTGTTCCAACCTTCCTTCAGGGAAGTGACATATTTTATATTTCATATTACCAAAAACAGAACAGCTGATAAACTGAGCGATGAACCCAAACAGTGAGACAATAACTGCAGGAAGTTTGTGTCAAACAAACTAATTTTCCTGATTTTTTCATCACAGATTTTGTCACTTTTTCTGTTTTGTTTTGTTTTTTTAGGAACTTTGTGAACAATTCTCTTCCTGTACATTTTTTAAAAACATTTCGAACAGTCACAAACCTAATCTGTTTCTTTTTGGACAGATCCAGTGTTTTCTTCTCATTGCTCTTTGAGCCCTGCGTACCTTTCGAATGCAGAGTGAAGGCTCGTCCTGTGAGTTTTGATATAATAAATAATAATTCAAACTTTCATTCAGTTTTCTTTTAAACTCTGATTAAAGTGAAAACGTGCAGCAGTGAGTGCTGGACTGGACCCGGGGCCTGGATCCTTCATCGATGATCATTCCTGTTGCTTCAGTTGTTTTTGTGGCTTCAGACGGTGACCTAAGAAAGAAAACACTCACCGAGTTCGGTCGCTCCAACAAACCACAACAATTCAACGCGACCTGAACCAAACACCAAACTATTTGGCTCTCGGGCACAAAGTCTCGTCCTCACTTACTCATGAATGGCCGAGATGTGAAGAGAAGAAGTGATGTGAGACAAAGACCGAAAACCAACGCGTGCAGATACGTTTCCTTCCCATCATGCTCTATTCCTTCGCTGTCATGCATCGCTCGCAGACGAATTCTTAATTTGACGGCGTTGATGATAAAATTCCTGCCAAATCCCAGGAGAAAACCTCTCAGGTCTGTTTGTGCTGCAGGGTCTTTGTGACCTGCAGATGCCTGAGTAATGAACGAGGCTCAGAGGGTCTTGAGTTTGACCTCACACCCACCTCAGAGGTCAGGAGGTCTGGGACAAACTGCTGCGCCTGTGCAGGATAACACCAGCTCGCAGATTTACTCTAACCTGGGCTGTTTGGGACACCGAAAAAGAATTAAAGAGACCACAGACTGTATGAAACATGGACGCAGTCTCTGTGAGGAAAACATGCATTTCTAAACAAGGTTCAGGTTTCCTTCAAAGCTGAACATTTCACACGTGTGACAGTCTGATTAAACATCTCTAAAACCTCGGGGATGATTGAGCTTCTGGTTTCACTGTTTGCACCAGATGTTGAACCTGCTGCAGGAAGATCTGCTCCCATTCTGACACCAGAACCAGAACATCAGTGAAGTCCTACACAAGTTCTCCCACAGGAAACTGAGGTGTCATGTACACCGGAGCGTCGCTGGACCCACGAGGTCCAAACCAGCAAACATTAGAACTTTGCTGCTTCACTGTCCACAGGAAAACCTGCCATGGTGGCATTTGTTGTTGTGTGCTACAAAGGTTTGGAGCTTTTCCAGAACTTTCTTCGTTGGCGGTTCAGAACGACTTCTCTCGGCGGGGCGGGGGGGCGTTCCATTAAAATCATGTGGTCTGATGCAGGCAGGTATCCGCATCAGCGAAAACGCAAAGTGGCATTCATGAGCGTTAATGAGCAGATGACTCGCGTTAGAGCCAGCCTCCTCCTCCTCCTCCTCCTCCTCCTCCTCCTCCTGTTTCATTCGCCTCCCTCTGGATCTGATTACCAACAATCCCTAAATCCGACGAGAAAGCTTCCTGCCTCGCCTGAAAGTGCCAGCTTGCAATTTATAGCTCTTCTTCTTCTTTCTCACACACACACACACACACACACACACACACACACACACACACACACACACACACACACACAGATCTTTTCTCTGTGTGGGTGGGGGGTGCTGCCATGTTACATGTTTTACGAGGGGCCGCTGTGAGATGGCTTTAGTGTTTTCAGGGGACCAACAGGAGGTGTGTGTGTGTGTGTGTGTGTGTGTGTGTGTGTGTGTGTGTGTGTCAGAGATCATTGTGAACCTGAACACGTACACTGTGGCAGCTGGGCAGTGTGACTCCGTGTTAAAATCTAACTTTAGGTATCGAACAGACTCTGCACGTTAACGACTCTGCACGGTGTCCTCGTCACCGTTTACGTGTCCAGCCTTTCTTTTTTAATTAATACATGCAGAGAAAACCTCCACTGAGTCACTTCAGGGACTTGATGACACTCGATCCGGCTCCATTTGCTAATGAAGTCTGAAACTTTAGTCAATTCATCTATTGGCAGGAGGTTCATCAGCACTTATTTAGCTGATTACTCATTGATCGGCGTTTGTCGCTTCTCAAACGTGCAGATTTGATGTTTTTATCAGTCATTAGTCTCTCTGGGTCGGTCGGATCAACAGATTGGTAAGTGGATCTTTAAGTTGAGAACTTTCTGTCCCAAATTAAATTAAATAATAACACATAAGTCCAGAACTTTTCTACTATCTTCGAGCACAAACACTCTTTGTGTAACCTGGTTTGTCTCTCGGCAGAATCATTTTGGCTCCATCGATACATAACCAGGTAAAAATCGACATATTTGCAGTGATGAGCCTGTAACCAGCAGAACCGAGCGTGAGATGATTCCATCTTATTTGATAATTGCTTTTTGTTAGTTCAGGTTTCCACGTTGCCTCGAGGCCTCGGCGCAGCCTGGACCCTGACGTTCAGCTCAGCAGTCAGCCCACACAGCCGGCCGAGCCCTCAGGGAGAAACACTTGGCAGTAAAAAACATTTGTGTGTCGCTGCTCCGCCCTTCAATTATTCATAACCTCGCACATCCATCACCCACAGCAGGCGAGACCAGAGGGAGCTCCGGCGCTTCGCTTCTGCTCTCAGGCCACGTTTCAGAGCGGAGAGGCTGAGAGATGATCAATGAAACCGCTCCATCGCGTGATAATATGCAAGTTCAGTTATTAAGACAATCATCCTGTCAGTCAGCTGTGCAGACTCAGAAGTATCAGATCCTCTCAAATTCTTTTATGCATCAGGAAACGTCTGCAGAGCATTTACAGCATCGCCTCGCTTCATGTTCAGCTCAGCTGGGAGTTTAGTGCCTTGCTCGAGGGCGACAATTAGCAGCTAATTAACAGCTGAGAGGCAGTAAAACAAACAGCAAGTGAAACCGAGGCTTGAACGTGGCACAGCACAGCAGAACACATGAAATGTTGGACCTGTGTGTCTTGGGAGGCTCCGTGTCCATCAGCTCGTGTTTGAGCTGAGGCAGCAGTTGAAAGGTCACGCCTGTGGTCTGCGGTTCGTCCTCTCTGACCCGCCGTGGCTTCAATGCTGTCATGGAAAAACTACGCAAACCAATCCGGCGTTTATCTTTTCCTTGAAGTCACAGATTCTGTGTTTTCATAAAGTGCAGGCGCTCCGAACTGCATGAACATACGGAGTTCCAAGGAGGAAATGCAAACTCATCTGCTGACGCTGCTGAAGCGTCGAGGGAACCTGCTGAGTGGAAAAAGTCCTGCGAGTCCGGATGAGGAGAATCACGGAGCAGATCCACGGCAGCGATACGTCTCCGGGAACTGAACGGCAGCATTGTGAAGCTCGCGGCTTCCTCCGACGACAACATGACATGTTTGTGTTTACGCCTCGTTGTGCACGCCGCGCTGCACGCTGAACAACTTCCTGCCCAGACAATAGAGTTTCTGTGCCCTGAACAAGAGGACGAAGCCAGCTCAGAGCAGAAGACTCACTGAGAAACCAGGTTCATGGCAGAGCTCAACTTTAAACCAGGTTCATGGCAGAGCTCAACTTTAAACCAGGTTCATTATTAATATTAATATTTAATGTTGTTAGAAGTTTGAGCACCTGACAGGAACCTGTGAGATGTTTCCGGTCGCGTCTTGTCGTTGGTCGACGCTCGTGTCCACGATGATGGAAGTGCACAAAGACTTTGCAACCAAAGCAAAGCCACTGTGCGCTCTGTGCTTTCCTCATAAACTCAAAGCAGCTCATGTTTTAAAAGTGGACATGTGTGTCTCATTACCCACCACGCCAATGAAACGGCTCCAAACAGGGCTGTAAAAGTAATGCCAGCTAATTGTCAGAAAACTGCAACGTCGGTGCCCGAAGCGGCGAGCTGCGACTCGCCACCTCCTCCCAACACCTCCGTGTTTTTATCGGTTCAGATACAACAAACAGGAGGACGAGTGTCAGACGTCTTTCCAAAGCTACCAGACTCCTTGGATGAAAACTGTTATTTTATCTTGCAGCACATGGTCCACTGCCGCCTCGATCCACAGCAACAAGGTTTGAGTTAGCCCAAACTAATGTTGAAACACAAAGAACACAAACTGCCCGATCGAGGCAGCGGTGGAGCAGAAACTCACGTGTTCAAGGTAAAAGTCTGAGAGTTTAGACCGATATAAAAGATAGAATATTCTAAATATAGTGTATGCTGTGACTGATTTCAGCTTTTTTATGGGGCTAAAATGAGCTTGTCCAATCTGCCGTCCACTGTAGGCAACACAGCGACTATGGAGAAGTTCCTCCACCTATCCAACCTAATCTTTGGTGTCTGGAGCTGTGATGGGACACTCTTGGGATTCAGACCGATGAATGATAGATTCATTTTGTTCATACATAATTCATCTCCATGCGTCCTCTGGAGTTAATGAAGCCGGCTGGAGACGTGTTCAGAGTCAAACACTGTGATGTCCTCTGCATCCGCTCTGCGCCAAACCAGACGGTGCCAGATATTATTATCGTTTCTTAAAATGTAAAAATAACGAAGAGGCCGACTGTGTGTGTGTGTGTGTGTGTGATAAAACAATGTGAAAGTCATCCTGCTGAAATCAAAGAGGAAGGATGTGAGGAAGGAAAGGACAGAGTGTGTGTGTGTGTGTGTGTGTGTGTGTGTGTGTGTGTGTGTGTGTGTTGTGGCATGTAGCAGATCCTAAGAGCTGCAGCCAAACTGCCCAGGGGTCGACTTGAAGCTTGATCAAAGCGTTGAGGAGAAGCTGAGGGCGATTAGACGAGTTTAAGGCCATGACACTTTATTCCACCAGGCCAATCAGAGGGCTCGATACAAGAGCAGCCATTCGCTGCTGGTTTGGAAACCATGAGGACGACATGAGGACACCTACCTGATGAGGACACACTGGTTCTGCAGCCTCTTCCACAGCGAGCGGTAACACTCGTTGGCGACGGCGAAGATGTGCGGCGAGATTTCGCCGAGGTGGTGTCGGCTGTACGTCTCCACGGCCGGCCGGTCGTACAGGCCGGGGAGCGACTGGTAAGGATTGACCGCCGCCAGGATGGAGCCGATGTACGTCTGAGGATCAGGAGAGAGAGGATGGACATCAGTGTGAGGAACAGAGATCATCATGATGCATCAGCAGAGAAAAGCTGTGATGTTCATGCAGACGTAGTTTTACTTTGAAATGAGTCTTTAGATAATTAAATCTCTGTTTTGGGTTATTTTTTTCAACTTAAAAAAGTTAAAATTCTGATTTCAAATGTGACAGTTTGCTGGTTTCTATCGTCCTCTATGGCAGGACACTGAATATCTTTGTGTTGGGGGACATCTGAGGACATCAGTTTGGACTTTAGGAAACATTTTCTAACATTTCCTGGACCAAAAAATGAATCAATGGATTTAGAATAGAAAAATGATTATCGGCAATATTAAAATCTGCAGCGACAGTTGAAGAACTCCAGTTTCTACAGAGTGTAAAGACTCGTCTCTGAACCTAACCGATGGTCGGCCGCCTGTCGTGGCTCAGGTGGAAGCACAGATGCTAAAAGCGACACATAATCCAATTTCTTGGACAAAAGCACAGAGTCATAAAACCTGCATTAAGCTCCAGAAGGTGGATGACAAACATCCGAACACGTGACCCCTGTAGTACACAAAACCTCCTTCAGCAGCTCCACAACATTCAACGCATCTGACCTTTCCTCCTCCTCCTCCTCCTCCTCCTCCTCCTCCTCCTCCTCACTTTTTTCCAAGCCGGCTTCAGATTTCAGGAGTTCAAAGCAAAACAAACCAAACTGCTGAAATAGAAGCTTGTGGAGCCAGAGGAAGTCTTGGCAGCTGCCTCGGTGCTGCGGTGGTGACTAATGGATAAATAGGCAAGCTTGGAAAAAAAGGCGGCACATCAGCATCTATCTGTGAGAAAACAACCGGGCGGACCTCTGCCACCGGCCGGCTCGGTTTGAGAGGTCGCAAAAGGTCGGGCGGCGTTCTCAGAGTCCAAAAAAAAAAAAGGTGATGCTGTCAGAGACTCGTCGGTGGTGACGGTTCAATACCTGTAACTTCCCTCTGATAGTCTAACTCCTGTTAATCCACACTGACCTGTGATCAGCTGACCCACTCTGACCTGTGATCAGCTGAACGGTGTCTCTGTCATTCGTACGTCTGTTCTCACACTATGTAACTTTGGGCTCCGGGTCAGGAGAAGTACGTAACGCTTTACGGCACTAAGTCACACAGCAGCAACTATTTCACTGATTCTGGTGAAACTGGATCATATTTTATGGAGGAAATGTTTTCTGGTTTTCCCTCTGATGTCCTCCGGCTGCTCCGCCTCAACTCTCTGTGATTTACAGAGTTTATGATGGACAGTGAAGTAAACTGCTGACAGCTGTAGCTGCTGTTAGGTCATGTTAGCTCAGTCTGTTAGCTGCCTTTAGCTCATGTTAGCTCAGTCTGTTAGCTGCCGTTAGCTCATGTTAGCTCAGTTTGTTAGCTGCTGTTAGCTCATGTTAACTCAGTCCGTTAGCTGCTGTTAGCTCATGTTAGCTCAGTCTGTTAGCTGCTGTTAGCTCATGTTAGCCCAGTCTGTAGTGGACTGTGAGCTCAGAGCTCCAGGTGAGGTTAGTGTTGGCACCACAGGTGTCTTGGACCACCGGGAAGAAGAAGAGGAGGTTTACAGGGCCGGTGTCATGCCAGAACAGGAGCCTGGCGATACATAAAGTTACTATCAAAAACTCGATGTAGTCTCAAAACTTGTTTTCGGAAGACAAGAACATTTTTGTCCATGCACACTGGACCAAGAGTGAAAATCTCATTACAGCGGCACACAGTGTTCCCATAACCGCACATTAGGATGTGGAGCGGCTGCTGCCTGGAGCAGGAGATGAAATGCATTAAAAAGAGACGGAGAGAGAGAGAGGATATTTTGTTCTGCAGAGCATCTCCCCGTCTGCAGCAACATGACTCGACTATATCTTATCCTGTTCATCTCCACTGACCACAAACACACGTCTGAAAGCAAACAGGACGCAGACGTGGATTTCACTTCAGCCAGAACTTTTCTTTACGTCTGCAGCTGCTCATTAACGTTTTATTACCCGTTAAACAGTTAGCTAAAGTGCCGTTCATGTTTATTGTAGCTTCAGAGCGTTCGACTCTTCCAAAAACAAGCAGATAAATGAAAAACAGAAGACTCCTTTTCCTTATTACAGAGGTCAATAAGAAAATGATTCCACATACTGAGTTTAGTTTGGACGGATAAGAGGAAAGAAAAACCTAAACGGTTCTTTCTGACATCGTCTGCCATGCCTGAGGTGAAAGCGTGTTCAGCGCTCTGAAGTGGAGAACTCGAATTACAGCCATAATGACGCCAATTAGGTTAATGGGCATGCCGATGTATAGAGCATGGAAAGAATATCAGCAATAAAACCCTCCTGCCGATGTCAGGTTGCTCCATGTGTATGAGAACATGAAGCTGAGTGGAAAAAAGCCTCTGTTGTCTCACTGATTGGACATTTTTCCAGAGATGAAGCTCATTCAGAAGAAGACTCTGGTTACAGATGGACTTCAGGGCAAACTGTTCAGCTTTGTGCGAGCACAGGTACCAGATCGTCGTGGTTTGGTTTTTTGGAGCTAGATGTGGCAACATCAGGACGAGAGCGTGAAGCTACGCCTCCCGTGGTGATCTGCCAATCACAAAGGTAACGACATCCTGAAGCACACCTTTCTTTATCGTCTATTTTCCTCTGAACGGAACCATAATTTACTAACTGAACATCGTGCTGTGTGGAAGAAGACTTGAAACTAGAGATTGAGACCATGAACTTGAAGTGAAGAGAAGCAGTAGTGACATTTTCATAGACCGCCAATGGACTCGCCCCCTGCTGACCATCGTTCTCATTCCTGGTACGTTACTTTGTAATGTGTACGCAGTGTTCTGGTGTCTGATCAGAACCTTCAGAACCTTCATGGATCTGTAACGTAAAACCCGGATCTGCGGTCGTATTTCATCGTCTTGACTGCAGGGCTGTTTACAGTGTTTTAAATGCTATTTGCTGTCAGTGCGTGCTCATCCATCAAACCAATTTCCATAACTGCTTCAGGGTCAAGGGAGTGTGTGTGTCTAAATACATTCATGTCTGAATTAACATGAACAAATGAAAGGTTGACGAGGAAAGCCAACAGGGTTAAAGTCTTTGTGAAGTCAGAATAAATGTTTGAGAGTGTTATTAACCACCCAGACAAATTTGAATAATTAAATATATCGACAAGTTCATGAAATTAGGTGTAAAAATGAGCAGCATTCTCATATTTATTAAACTGTTGTGGGTTAGGGAGGCAGGGGGATTATGCTCAGGGCGGCCTCAGCGTGTCATCGAGCCGCCCCTTAAGGACCACCCACAAAATCCTGGACTGAAAACTGCAGTGATACATGTCCAGTCCACCGGCTCTGCAGCCCAGTATTGTCTAGAGACGCGTCGATTTACACAAAGCAGCTCGTAGCATATTTCCACATGTAGAAGCTCATAAACCAGGAAAATGACCAAATCTAAGCAGGTAAACAAAGTCTGGAGGGAGAAACGCTCCTGAAACGGCAGGTAAACAAAGTCTGGAGGGAGAAACGCTCCTGAAACGCTCCCGGTGGGTTTGAAGTCGATGCAGGACGGACCAAACAGAGACGTGACAGAGACGTGTCTATGGAAGCACCTCGCATTCTTTAACAAACGGTGTTCAAACAGGATGAAATCGTGGATCTACTGGGCGTTATTCTAACTACTGTATGTATTCCACACTAGAAGATATGGCCAACACATTATAAATAACGTTGAGACAGTTGTTTGAGTGTTTGAACTATCCCGCCCTGTGTCACATCCTGGCTGAACATCCTGTATAAACACAAAAGAAACACACTCCTTAAATGTTTCTTCACGATGACTTTAGAAGGTAAGACGAGGTCAAAGTTGAAGCTCCCCGTACAAACATCTCAACCCTCCCCGTGCTGCTCTTTAAACTCCTTACACTAAGCTCCCCCTCGTCACGTATACGGCCTACTGACTGACTGACCTACATCCAGCCTGGATGCAAATACATTTGAATGGCGGTTGAGGTGACAGTATTTACATGACAAATACTCTGCAGACTACCCCGCCTGTGCAAATCAGCATGTGCCGCAGCAGAGAGAGGGAGGGCGGAGGCGGAGGAGGAGGTGCTGAGGTCATACATCACGGTGTGTTATCTCTTACAGTGTAAACACAGCACTCCTCTGCTCAGGTGAAGGAGTCAGTTCATGAGGAGGAACGTCCGTCTTCCCCCGGCGGTGTAAACAGTTTACAGTCGGACTGATCTCCGAGGCTCACGTGCATCACTCAGCTCAATGTCGTGTTTGGGATTTGTAGTTCTTGTTTATAGTGTCTGGGTGAAAGTGGACACAGTTAAAAAAAAAACAGTGTGACTCTTTGTTTATGTATTTCACTCATTATAACTTTGTTACTTTCATTAATATAACTCGACAGCCCATTTGGATATTAATCAAATTTTAAATGGAGCGTGAAATGTCTACTTTATTACTATATATACACAAAAAAAAAGGGAAAGGGGAGAATAGTAAAACCAACACTGTGTAGAAGGTCTGAGCTGCTGGCCTGGACATTCCCGCCAAGAAAAACACGAAGGGAAAAGTCACATGTGCTTCTGCGGCGGTCTGGAGGGGGTTAAGTCCACACGAGACGGTGAGTATCCCTCAAAAAAAAAAAAGAAACCTTTGGGAAAAGTCATGCTGCCCCCTTAACTCGATGAATTACGACCATTTGGACTCAATTAGATCCCCCTGTTTTCTCCATCCTGGTAACAGTTTCCACGGCAGCACCCTGGCCGAGAGCTAACTGGCTGTGACTCTCATCAGAAGCCCCCCCATTGGCTGATGTGATTAACCGCGGGCCCCCTCGTCCTCAGTGTGCGGTGTCAAACGTTTCATGCCACGGAGGTGACGCGAGAAAGGCGATATCCACGTTTGCGCTGTTTGTTTGAGGTATTTAAACCTGAGGTATTTATGAACAGTTGGACGTGATTCCAACAGTGTGACGGCTGGTTCTGATTTCAGCCTCCAACAGCAAACAGACGCTCTACAAAATTAACAACAATTAGTGGCTGCAGATTATTCTGGAAGCAGATTTATTTACTCGTGTTTGGACTGAAGTGAACACACGGCTGCTCGTCGGCTTCTGGTAAACTTCAGAACTGATGTGAAGGTTTCTCAGATCTCCTAACACCTGAGGTCTTCAGCCTAGTGTTGTACTGGATCTCAAGACTGTTCTCAAGACCACTTTTTGAAGGTCTTGGTCTTGTCTTATCTGTTGAGGGCTGTCACCCCTCCCCATCTGCCTGTTCACCAATGACAGCATAAAGAATGGACATCCGTGACGTTACAGGTTTCCGAAGGACTCAAGCGCCACCACGTTGGCTGTCCTGCCTCTTCTTCCTCTCAGCTAATTAAAAAATCATCAATGGACCTGAGGCGGGTCTGGTCGCTCAAACAAGCCGCCTGTACCAGCACCGATATTGGGTACTTATTAGTGACCGGAGTTGGCTAGAGACTGTCTGGTCTTGGTCGTGACTCGGTGTCGGTTTACGCTGCCTCAGCCAAAGCTCTGTTAGCCATTCCACAATCCAGGCTGAGGACCAAAGAGCTCCAAATGCTCTGCACCATCAAAACGTGGTTGAGTCACTACCAACAAATCTAGCAGCATCTACAGAAGCGAGAATGCAGATATGTTATCACTGGTCAAACTGACCCTCAGTGTCGATGGCAGGTAGCAGTAACTGAAGCCACGGCGACTTGATGTTTACAGAAAGGCGTCAGTCACTGCTGATGGTGTAACTGTAGAACAGGGGGAGGCCATACAGGCAGTCAGACGGGTCCAAAAAAATAAGATCTCTCTGAGACAGAGCCAGATAACTGCACCGAGAGGGAAATGAAGACCAGATGCAGAGAAAAAAACCTGGAGGATCAGAAGCAGCGCGCTCGCCAAACCTGCCTGACTGACGGCAGGAAATGTAAGCGCGGGGAGTGAGGAGGGGGATACGAAGCAGTCGCTGAGTTACCGTGTCACCAGACAAATTCCTGCACATTTGTTATACTTGGCGATTAAAGCGATCCACCGACCCACGGTTTGTTTAATATCGCCTCACATCTGCAAAACTCTGCTGCGTGTTCGCGGCGGCAGAGTCGTCTCAGCGGTGCCCGTCTGTTTTTGAAATGACGCAATGACAGACAGGCTTCCCGCGGACGCAAACGCTTCTCAACGCTCAATAAATTGTGGAAAACATATTAAAACCGTGTTTTGGTTTCCTGACTGGAGGACAGTTTTATCTTACAGATGAGAAAAATGATGCTGAGTAAGAAAATAATGCTGCAGAGCCGATTGTGTTACATGGTGCAGAAACAGAGAAGAGCAAGACACAAGAAGACTTAATATTCTGTCCCTGCGGGTTGATTTATACTTAGTGTATCTGTGCAGGATTTTGTGGTTATCGTGCACCACAGATTTTCTTCCCAGGAAGAATTTTCAAACTATAATAAATAAATAAGCAAACGAAGGAAGGATTTGCATCAGGGTTCATGATGTTGAGTCTCGAACCAAACTTGTGCAGCAGAACCGAACATTGTGAATCATCACGATTAGAGTTCCAACATATTTAAACATTATTTACATGTCCAGCAGTTACACAGTTGCGTTTTTTTAATTTAAATCTAATATTCACTCTTTTAGCTCCATTTTTGGTCTCCACCAACCCCTCGGGGAGGGATATCTGGCTCTTTAGCTGCTGAATCCTCGCTCAAGTTACCAGCTAGTCTCTAACTCAAAGTCTGGATAACAAAGAAGCAGTGCAGAGAAACTAAAAAGGGCCGATTTGACAACAGTAAGATGTTGAAAGTAAATCAGAGAAATGTCTACAGAGGTGAGAGAGGAGGAAGTCCATCAGATCCACGACAGATGAGGGCCACAGTGGTTGAAGGTGGACTCCCCGTGTTTTTGTTGAGGTCTTGGGTACAACTAGAAGTCCAGCTGCAGAGGATCTGCCGGGTACAGATCTATGAACAGGCTGGTTCCACTCAGTGATTTAAAATCTAATCTAAAACCTTTACGTTATCAATCACATGGTCAGAGTTGAATTGTTGCTGTTCCTCCTTTCATACTGTCATCCGATGAATCATTATTTTTAAATATGGACCTGGGATTATTTCCCATATTACAAATTAATCAGGCGAACAAAAACTCCCTCATAAACATTGAGACGCCTTAAATCTTTGCAGTGATTTCTGTTTTACAGAGCAGCATATGAACACACAGCCTAATGACCACAGCTGTGAAAATCTGACTGAAGGTTGGTCCGAGCCAGCAGATATGTCCACCGGATTCCAGACAAATCTGTTTTTCTGTTAGCAACATCGTCTAACCAGAAACAGATGGGCGATCGATCTCTGCCAAAACTCAGCACAATTAGCAAAAACCAAAAAATTCTAAAAATGATGCGAAGCCACGCATGCCGTGCTCCCTTTGTCTCATTCCACCGAAAGATGAACAATTCTCAAACATATTTACAACGAAAAAAGGATCCAATAATATCCGCAAGTGGTTCTAAATCTGTCCTCACAGGAAGTGACATCAGCACATGGTATTTATATACAGGACCTGAAGGAAATGACATCAGGGGCGTTCTTGGCGAAGCGTGACGCTCCGTTGGCTTGGAGGCCGTTTCTCCACATCTGAAAGGAATCAGGACGACGAGCGCCGGCTAAAAAAAACCTCTGAGATGTAAATGTACACACACACACACACACACACACACACACACACACACACGTTCTGCTTCTAATAAGGAGTAAAGTGGGTTTGTGTTTCAGTGTGTGTAGAAAGGAATGTGTGTGTGTGTGTGTGTGTGTGTGTGTGTGGTCTGTGAATGTGTGTGTTTATGTATGAGGAGACAGATGACGGGTTTAATACCAAAACCAGATATCGAGTGAAAACACTGAGTCCTCTGTGTTCGTTCAGAGATCGGGACGTGAATCTGGGTCAAAATCCAAGAACACGTGCTGGTGAACACTCAGTCTGCACATGAACTGCTTTCCAGGATCAAATGAAGTGATCGGCGACGTTACTCGTTCATGGGCTCCATCGGGAAGTCGTCCACATTCCAGGTTTGTGCCGCGTCCGTCGCCCCTCCCGGTCATGAGCGTGGACTTTGTGAAAGTGGGGCAGCAGCTGGCTGTTGCAGTCTGTCAGCGGGCCGACAGCAGACACAGAGACTTGTTAAAATAAGCTGAGCGGGTCACGAGACCGATTCTGCTCCGCGCTCACACTGACCAAGTTGGCAACGTCTTTGATCAGAGTGTGACTGAGCACTGAGCAGTAGCCTGGGAACCAGACCGATCTGCCGAGCTCAGGTTTCATTCGCTCTGACGGACGGTCGCCCTTTCCATTCACACTGAATCACAAGTTTGTTTAATATGGGGCAGGTTTTTACGCCATGACTGGCAGAGAAGTTTCACCGGTCACGCTCCGAGTGATTGTTGCGTCTAAGTGCAACGCAGCGAGCTAATGAAACTTAAAGGTCCAGCGTGCGAGATTAAGGAGAATCTATTGGTGGGAATGGAGTGTAATATTCTTTGTTCAACAAGAACTCATTGGTCGTCTGTGAGCGCCGTCCAAAACAAACCGTACCAGAGTTTTATGGCCTGCCACCTCTCCGGTTACAGTTTGGTCAATACGGCTACTTGGTTAAAGGTTATGGTCACGGTTTAAAGACTCTTTGTAGCAGACAGCACATTAACTGCAGGCTCCCATGTCAAAGTCAGACTCTTTGTATGTGCCACGTCCACCCCCACCTCCGTAACCACTAATATCCACTGATCGCAGCTGCAGTTTCACCTCAATGCCCATCGAATACATGACCGGAGGAACTCCGCAACCTTTACATGTCAGGTTTTGTTGTTAATGACATTAATGTAATATTTAGGAGTCAGATTAATTCTTGATTCGTTGTTGGTCGAGGCTGTAAATACCCGCCCCCCAACCTCAAGACCAGGTTTCAGTCCAAACACATAGATCATGATATGTTTGCTGACGGCTGCTCGATTGTTCACGGTCACGCCGGATCAGAGTCGGAGGAGTCATGCTGCACCATCTTTAGTTTGGCTTGTAGGTGTTTGTTCAGGCTGTTAGTCTGTTAGTGTGTGTGTGTGTCAAACATCACAGTTCACTGTGTGACACAGAGAATCAGCATGAATCAGTCCTGAGCTGTGACACGCTCGACAAACATCGACACCTTTACTCTGCACTCATGATGCGTCTCTTTGTTTTTGTCTCTTTGTCATCATTTGAAGTCGATTTGTAGTTGTTTAGTGTCTCTTTGTAGTCATCTCAGTCTCTTTGTAGTCATCTCAGTCTCTTTGTAGTCATCTCAGTCTCTTTGTAGTCATCTCAGTCTCTTTGTAGTCATCTCAGTCTCTTTGTAGTCATCTCAGCCTCTTTGTAGTCATCTCAGCCTCTTTGTAGTCATCTCAGTCTCTTTGTAGTCACCTCAGCCTCTTTGTAGTCACCTCAGTCTCTTTGTAGTCATCTCAGTCTCTTTGTAGTCATCTGGGCCTCTTTGTAGTCATCTCAGCCTCTTTGTAGTCATCTCAGTCTCTTTGTAGCCATTCTGATGCCAAAAGACGTTTCAAATACTCACAGTCGGCATTTTACAACTCTGGAAAGTTATCACAGCAGCAACTATTCTAACGATCAATACGGCGTCCAAGTCACAAATAACCAACAGCAATGTGTGCTTGCACAATATGACTGAGCCTGGTTTGGGTGTCGGTAACATCATCCGCCCCGTGTACGAAGGCTCAGTCCTCGCCGCAGCGGCCCATGGTTTGAATCCGAGCTGCGGCCCTTTGCTGCATCTCATTCCCCATCTCTGTCCACATTCCTGTCACTCTACAGCTGTCTCTGTCAAATAAAGCTTCAATACCAAAGAAAAATAGAAAAAAGTTGAGCCTGGTTCAGCTCTCGTGCCTCTTGACCCTGTGTGTCTGCTACGTCGACCGGCTCCATTCAAATCACAGAGCAGGCCTAAGCCGATGTAAATGAAGACAAATGACCCAGTAAAGGAATTTCCTGCCATTAGTTGACGTCAGGCAATATATAATATATAATACATATATAAATATGAGATACAAAAAGGTCCCGGGTAGGAATGAAAAGCTCTTGATGTGACCGACCTCCTGCAGGGACGAGAGGCGGAGAGGGATGGAGGTGCTGACGTCTGAATGCCCAGACAGAGACTCGATGTGTGGGAGAAGAATACGGATGATGGGGGGGCACGAAGAGAGAGAACAGCGTGTGATAGAAAAATGAGAATGTGTGTGTCAGTGTGTGTGTGAAGGAGGGACAGTATGGGGGTACAGAACACAAGTGTGTGTGAGTGAGAGTGTGTGTGTGTGTGTGTGTGTGTGTGTGTGTGTGTGTGTGAGAGTGTGTGAGAGTGTGTGTGTGTTTGCTTCCACTGGAATCTGCAGAGGAGGCGAGTGAGGCCACCAGTCGACAGCACAGCTGGTTACAATCACAGCAGCTAAGGACTGTACACACACACACACACACACACACACACACACACACACACACACACACACACACACAGTCTGGTGGCCTCCGGCCTAAATTCCCTGTAATTCCTATGTAATGCTAACACTAAAGGAGAGTAGCTGCACAGTTCAGCAGAAAGCAGCACGGACTGAACCGACGTCCGGACTTCATCAACAAATCATCATCGCTCACGTCGTGCTCTTCTATTTCATGCGAATGCAGCTTAAATGAAAACTCCACTGCAATGTTTTGAAGCCCAGGATCTTTGCAGGGAAGGTGAAAGGCCACCGGGTTACTGCAGCCCAGCAGAAGTCATGACAGGCTTCAGTAGGAAAGACAATCTGTAATCAGAGCACAGCTGGAATGTTTGACTAAACCTTTGACCAAACACGATGTGGTGAGGAAATATTTTAAAGACACAAAAATAAAAGTTGAAAGTTTCGTGGATGTTTTTAAAATCTCATTACTTCTTCTCATTTAATTCCCTCTGAAGTCAGCAGGTGTGCTTTCAGGAATTTCGGGGGCCTCTGACAGGTTATGACACCGGGGGCCCCTCGCTCTGATGCTTTCGACTTCATCACGCATCAGCCCGTCACCTCACCTTTCTCTGCTGCTTTTCCTCCGCAGGGCCTTTTCCAGGAACCCAAGACGCGTGTCAGGAAGTCAGGAACTTTACCTGTGGTTCACTCACAGGGTTTGAAAGGCCGATCATCATCTAGACTTCAGATATTATCTCCTATCTAACTCAAAACTGCCTGCCAAAGCATCTCTTTGAGTTTGACAGTCGAGGACAAGCAGCAGTTTTCTGGAAGGCCTCATCAGTCGACACTCATGTCCAGAAATCAGATATCTGGCAGGAATGTAGAGACGTCCATTTTTTAATCAACAACAAAGAAGAATTTACAGTGAGCAGCTTAGTGACAAGATCCAGACACTGGAAGCATCCGATGGCAGAAGATGAGCGACTCGTCTCTCCATGACCCGTCATTGAAGTATTAGTAGAATTAATCACAACACACAGAATCGTTGTTTCTGACGTCCTCGCTTTCTTTCCTCGCTGCTGACGTCTTTACCGACAGTTTAATACAGGTGCAATTATTCTGAGCTGCAACAAACACCTGCGTCGTTACAGGTTACACTGTTTGGTTACGAAAAGTTAATGCACACCATCCAGCCAATCAGATTAAAGAACGCCCAGTGACCGTGGTGTAATAAGCAGTAGTGGGTAAAGTAGTTTTTAACAGCAGTACCTTAACGTTGGTCAACAGTATCAGGACAAACTAAATACGATGACGTATTACAACCAGGAATATTCCAAGCGAATCTATAAACTGTATAAACAGACAAATCTTTACCATGAATTATAAACTTGGTTTCTTTCCGCTAAAATATTTAATTCACTTCATAAAACAAGTTCACTTTCCACACAGAACAGGTCTAGACTGTATGCTTTATAATATTATTTACAACGAGCAAGCACTCGGCGTTAGTGGCAACAAAGAACTTCCTTTAAAGAGGCAGAAACCTCGAGCAGAAGCAGGAAGCACCAAAAACACATTGGTGTCTATCGGACGAAGCCAACGAGAGCGATCCGGTGATAACAGCATGAACAAATCCCAAACGAGGAGGTTTATCTCCTCTTCAACAGCTCTGTAATGTCCACTTATTTCTACATATTATGAACCATGGCTAGATTTAACGTATCAGAGATTGTTGTTGGCTCTCTGGCTTCAACAGCGTCCTTACAGCCCTTCCCTTCGGTTTACCACGACCCACTTTACCAAAAACCTCTCCTCTAATTTTCCCCCTGTTTTGCCGCTTCTGGCCCAAGAAGCCAAAAAAAAAAAAGCCCCGTCAGAGTGGAGATCGGGGCGGCTGTGATGAATTGATTGGATAATTTCGACCATACGGGAGCATTCACATGTGATTAAAGTAACGAGATGGCATTTGTCAAAGGTTACCGCGGCTAATGCGTGCAGAAAAGCACAAGGCTGCCTTTGTCGCCGGGGCTTGTTTTGCCGGAGAAAGTGTTCATTAGTCCATAAGTACAAAACTAGACAGTGATGCTGGAGAGATATTTGTCCTACATACTTCTTTGTTTTCCACAGCAAACAGTAGAAATGCATAGATTCCTTTACTGTGACTCGGCTCAGCTGGAACAGAGCTGCTTTGTTTGCGATGTAAAGCAGGACAGTGTGGAGTAAATTACATTGTTAGCACAGGCTCTGATGATATAATACATTGCATGAACCGGATGATTAATCAACATTATTTTACTAAAACTCCTGGTACCACCGTTACTGCTGCTACTAACCCTTTTATTTGACGTGTGACACCCCCGACAAACAAAGTTCATCCCCCACCAAAGACGGAGACAGATCTACAGGCAACAAAGGCTCAGTGGCTCAGTTATTGCTGACCAGCCAACAGGAGTTTTGTAGGATCATTGATAAAGAGTTCCAGCTAACTTTTATCATCTCCAAGCACCAACGTTTGAGAAATGACAGCATCTTTTCAGCTAAAGCCCCAAAAACGACTTCAAGACTTCGAGAGAGTCCGCTCAAAGATCGGGTCGGCTGGACGGGACAACCAGAAGTCAAAGACTGTTGCTCGTCTACGCTTTCCCACCGACAGTCAGTCTCAGTTTCTTTTAACCACGACCGTGATTGTTCCGTAACCTCAACCAAATGGTCACTGTAACCATAACAACGAAGCCTCCTCCTAATTAACAAAGTATTCAAACCACAACGTTTCCCCCGAACACTAAAAAGGGAAAGTCTTGTTTGTGCTTGGACCTGACCGAACCTTAACCAGAACATTATCACATCAGAACAAAAGAGATTTCGGACGCACAGATCTGATGCCGTCCTGCCAGTCAAAGCATCCGCTCACGAAACGCTTACGCTGACTCAAGTGACATCACCTGAGGACACGTAGTTCCCTATGGCGACTGCAGCAGCAGAACTGAGGCTAACAAACAGAAAATGTCTACAGCATATCACAGAGAGAGAAACAGTCACAGGGTTTCTGTCTTAAAGGTTCTTCCTCTTCAGAGTCGCTGTGGTTTCACTCCAAAGCCAACATGCTCTTAACTGTTCTGTCTCACAGCCTGGATGATATGGCCGAGAGCAGAACCGAGCCAGAACACATCAGCTCCCGCCAAACTCCCAGCGAGGCCACCGCTGGAATACCAGCCTCTAAAACGAGCGTCAAACCAAACAAACGCAGACTCGAATCTTCCTCCCTCTGCACTTGGCAACTTGTTGCTCTTGGCAGCAGAAACGAGGCGCTGCGTTCAGCAGAGTCCAGGTTTAACAAACCTGGATTCGAAAGAGGCTGAAAGTTTCTCTCTCTCTGCTCGTTTGGGTTTTATCACCTGTGCTTTTCATCACCTGGTCAAACGCCGCCATCATGGAAACATCAGAGGCTTTAGGACTTTAAAAATGTGAGACAATAAACACATTTTTATCAGTTTTCTCACAGATTTGCAACATATGAAGGAAACTATGTTCCTCTGAAGTTATTATATTTGCTTTGTTAGTGCAGTAATGTGTAATGTGTGTACATTTACACACCTGGAAACACGTCAGAACTCAAACAGCTGCATAAATACGCTGATTCTTGATCATTTCAGGTGATTCTTTAAGAAAGAATTAATTTCTTTTAGTGGAAAAGTTTTAGATGTTAGATTATATAATCAGAAGAATAAAAAACTCTTGAACGCTCCCTCTAGTTCAGACTGAGATAAATGCTTTACCCCATATAGCAACAAATAGCAGCATCTAAAATGACTATTGGCCTCGTTCATGGCGTAACCACACGAACTGAAAATAGAGATCTGTTGCAACAGAATGAAACGTTTATTTTATGAGAGAGAAACAATCGCTTCTTTTAGAGAGAAAAGCTCCATCAGAGAAACTTCAAACCAAAGACAGTGAGCATGAATCTGTACAGGACGGATAAGACGAAGCTCGGACTAGCAGACGTCGTTTACAGAGACTGTATGAACAGAGGGGATGTGTCGTCTTTAAATGTGGTGGTAACTCACTTTTACACTTGAGGCGACTTTTACAGCCCGAGACATTTAGAGAATGTGTTTTAATACGTCCATCTGTGTACATATCAAATATCATAAGCTATGATAGTATACTTAGTATATACTACTTCTTTGAAACTGAAACACAAAAAGCTGTCAGACGGGTTTATACATTATGAAAGCACTCATGGAGAACCTGCTGTGTCTGAACACGTGTTTCTCATAGGCTGTGTATTAAAGCTGCAGTTTAACATGCCTTTCAATCAACGCGTGTATTTAACACCATGAACCTTCACTGTCTGCTGCTGCAATAAGTCGGAGACAGTAAGCCAAATGTTTTTTGACAGGATGTCCGCAGGGAACGTCGCTGTACGGGATCATTCCAGAAGCATGTGACCGCCTGCACATCAACGATTATCTCGGGTTACGTAACGATTGAGCAACTTCGGCCGTTCATGGGAGATTCCTGCGATGAGCTTTTGAAAAGAAGCGTACCTCGACAGACCGAGCTGCAGATAGGAGTCTTTGTTACGGGGTCTTGATGTCAGAGGGTTTCTCCTCACTGCTGATCTCTCATATTTTCTCATTTTAATCTTAAACTTGAATCTCTGCATCTATGTGAACAGTGTTCAGAAAAGAAAAGAAAATATTGATACACCTGCATATCCCCTTATCACCATATCATCATGAGTTTTAAGTTGTAGCTCATATTTACTTCATGATTTTGTAAAATTCTGTAAAATTTTGTAAAAAATTGCAACAGATTTGCAAAAAAATTGCAAAAAATTTGCAAACATTTTGTAAAAATTTTGTAAAAATGTAAAATTTTCAAAAATCGAAGTGACACAAGCAAATGAATTCCTGCAAAACGTGTTTTAAAGTTTATCCTTCTCTTTTCCAGGCGTTACCTTCGAGCTCTGAGCTGAAGCAGTCTGAACGCCAACTACAGTTTTCTACATCAACACTGATTGGACAGCCACGTAAAATTTGGTAAATGATCAAATATTCAACATATTTATCACAAACTTCAGTGACATTTTCACTATAAAACATGTGACATGTTGTTTCTTCCTTTCTTTGTAGGTCACAGAGAGCTTCGCAGCCTGAACCTGAACCAGTGGACAAATTTAAACATTTCCCGTCAGCAGCACTGATGTCCGGCGTTTGTGACGCCTTGAATCAGAGTTAAAGTCGTCGCGTGCGGCAGCTTAAAGGAAACTTACATAGATGTGTCTCTGCTGGTAGCGCAGGAAGAGGTTGTGCATGATGGCGCCATCGTGGAGGTCCTCGAGGGACGCCATGTCCTCCACCCCTCTGATGCTGCTGTGGTGCATGGGCTGCACCTTCTGTCGGGTGAGTGCATTCTGCTTGTAGGTGTAGACCTGAAGGAAAAACATGGAGATGTTAAAAAACAGAAACTCAAATGTGGATCAGGTCGTTCTGATGCTGAACGTCCTGCTTTACCAGCTTCAACCTCCAAGTCTGAGAGAGATAATTCCCTAGAGGTCAACCCGGTTTCCTGAAGTGTTGTTTACAGTACAGTTGGTCCGTGTCAGCTTCCTCTTTAGCTCTGGTCCAGTTCTGGATGGTTTGCTCACTGGTTGGAGGCCAGACGTGGACTTCAGGCTTCACTTTGAGATTCAGTTTTCTCTGAGTGTTAAAAGAACTGAGACTCTAAAATAAACGACACAACGTCTCCTCACATTCTTTAAAATCCAACCCAGTCCAGCAAAATCCATCCTGGTCGTCTGCCGACACTCGTGTGAGTAAGAACACATAGTTTAGTGTCAGTAAGGATGATGCATGCTGGGAACAGAAAGTGAACTGACAGCAGTGTGACTTTATGTTCGTTTTGAACGTTACACAATGTTTTTTCATACAAATAGATCATAAAACTGAGACGTCCAGGTGTCTTCAGATGGCCTGAAGTGATGTACGTCTTAGACAGGACTCATAAAAGCTGGTACCTGATCTGCTCTCACTGTTTAACTGACGGACACATCATATCTCATGTTACTGGAGGAGTGTTAGGCCTGGAGAGGTTAGAGAGAGACAGACCTCTGGCAGCACGCGTTCAGTCCACGATTGTTATCAGAGTATTAACGGGAAACATTTTAAAAATCACTGACTAAAAAAGCTGCTTTCAGAGCAGAAGAACAACTCAAATTCTTTAAAAAATGAGAAGCAAAAGATTTGAACTAAAGAAAACATTAAAACAACTTTTCTGATGCTTTCAGGTCATTTAACGAAGGGAAGGGAAAGAGCAGATTCACTTCCAGTGAGTCATGTCGGATAAAAAAATCTCTACCTGCCTTCATGCTGCTTCTTATCCAGCACAGGAGAAACACACGGACATGTCAGATTTAACTCAGCAAAAACTGGGTCAGTACTTTTTGTTTGAAGTTCATGATGAAACCACCGTGAGCCTCACAGGAGGAGCTGCAGAGCTCACCATGAAGACTGAGGCAAGCATTTCGGACTTCGTCCACTCGTCTTCAAAAGTCCTCGGAGAACCTTTTTAACTGTTGAAGGTTCTTAACTCACTGCAAAAAAAGTTCTTCAAGTCCCAGCTGGAGAACGTCTGGCTGCTTTAAATGTTAAATAATCTAATGATGTTTTAAAGGTCTCCTTTAGCAGCAGTGCGACCTGGTTTGGATCAGTCTGAACACCATGTTTGTGTTACACTTGCGGCTGTGTGTACAAATTATTGTTGTTTCTGATTTTAAAGGTTCATATTCAAATATTTTACAGCGAGAGCGCTTAATAATTAATTAATAATCATGTTTAAAAAAAGAGATCTTGCTCTCACATTACATATACTTACTAAATTCCAACTGTCAGACAAATTAAAATTCATGTAAATGAATTTAAAAGTACAGTGCGTCCCTGTGCAGGAGAAGGAACATGAAGTACGAGGAGTGGAGTGCTCATTAATCGTCTGCTGTGGGCAGAACACTAACCTTCCTCTCTGCTCGTATTTCATGTCACCTTCCGCACAGGTGACACTCGGCAGGTAGCCGAGCTCAAACACGACCCGGGGCGAGTCAGACGGCTGCTCATCGTCTGGTCTGAGCTTTTCAGAACTGAACTCAGTCCAGTCTGAGCTCGGCAGGCTGTGATGGTGTCGTTTCTCTTTTTATTGCGTCAAGTTTCTCTTAATTTAATGAAGATGATTAACATTAGCCATAAACATTGATCAGGCTGGACGTGTTTCAGTGTTTAATCATCCTGAAATGACTGGGATGCTGAGACTACTTCATGTTTGCTTCTTTGCTCTGAGCTGAAGAAGATCTGACCTCCTGTGAAGATCAGCTGGGTTCAAACTTTAGTCAAAACATCTCAAAGTCTCGACTTTCACGTCGGGATGGAGTGCAGAGGACAGTTTATCTCAGCGAGATACAAAAACATCCTGAATCAGCTCGAGCTGCAGAGAGAGCGAGGGGTCCGAGTTCAAGAGATGTTGATGCTGCAGCTATGAACTTCCTGTTATTTTTCTTTTTGGTTTTCAGATTCCAGACACATCAACATATTAGTCCTACACAAAGAACGCTGTTCTTCACCTCCAGGTGACGACTGACCAACCTCCAAACCTCACTCAGAACAAATACACAGAAAAGCACTTCAACATTCAACCACAGAGAAGTCATTCTTCAACAGTCACATCAGCTCAGAGCTTCATGCCTAAAGGACATGTTGGACCACAGGAAGGTCCGGCTGTGAGAGGTTAATTAAGAGAAGACCTCAAATTATCATCGCTCTGCAGGAGGTCTGCAGCCTGCAGGAGGACGATGCCTCAGCATCAGAGGAGCAGGATCAAGTCTCTCAGCAGACGGAGCTGAGGTGACGCTGAGGATGCTCAGTGTCCGCTAAACTTGGCGGTAGCTGGGAATCACGTTCACACACCGTCAGACTTTTTTTTAAACCACGCTGGATTCTGGGTGGAAAGAAGGAGAGCAGCCAAAAACCTGCTGCTGCCTCAGCCACAAACAGAAACGCCACAAAGAAAAACTCCAGGAACAGACACGAAACAAACGGCCAGAACTTTTTGGCTTCTCTGTGGTTTCAAAACGTTTTGGCCCGCGACCCTGAGAAACAAAACGTCGACTCGTGACCTCTCACAGGTCTCAGCTTCAGTTAAAGAAGCTGTCCAGTAATCAGAGAGCATCTTCACTGTCTCTTCTGTTAACCAGATGAAGTCAGTGTCTCTGACAGCTTTGCAGACTGCTCGTGCAGATCAGTGGAGGGTCGCGACATAATGTCTGCGGCAGAGAAGCAGCTCTCAGCGTGACGTCCAACACGGGATGAGAACTCAAACACTGTTCAGGACCGGCTCCTCTACGTGTTAACAGGCCGGTTACCTCATGAGAGAAAGTATTATTTATTAATTATTGTTTCTATCTATCGTTTCTTCCAAAGGTTGGATCCAGCTCAGCTTCTTCTCCACAGGTCGATTCAGCGGCACGCACTCAAATAAATGGAAAAACTGTTTCCGCCGCAGCCTGATCCGCTCTGAGTGCGGCCTGTCGTTATTTCAATAACGAGATTAGTCTTCCCTCCTAACGCCCAAATTCCACCAGACACGGACGCGTCGATTTAACACAGAGCAGCTCGAGCTGACAGGAAGCAGCACAGAGAAGCTGGTGGATTTTCAAAATAAAATACCCCGTGCAAACTGCCGGTGGTACAAAAAAAAGAAACAAATGAACTACATAGCATATTTCCACATGTAGACGCATGTTTAGAAAAACATGAACCAGGAAAATGATCAAATCTGAGCAAGTGAACAAAGTCTTCTTCTGAAACGCTGCAGGTGGAGTTTGAAGTCGATGCAGGACGGACCAAAAAAAGAAAAAAAAAAGAGTTTTGGGGTAAACTCGAGATCGACGTCATTTCTAATCAGAGTTCAACGTTTTTAAAATTTGACCGACAGAAAACCAGGAGCTGATCGATCCCGATGTTTTTCTGTTATTGAATCTCCAGATACAGAAGACTCTTTATTTTCTGTCCCAGTTTAGTGGAGCCCGATTCTTTTTCTGTGGACATGAAATAAACTGCATAAAGAAGGACACACACACACACACACACACACTGAAGTGTTGTCTGTAGCTCTGAGCGGCTCGGGGTGACTCTTCCTGAAGAAGGCTGGTCTCTGTGTGAGGAGTCAATCACATCTGACCCCCCAACACACACACACACACACACACACACACACACACACACACCAACACACACACACACACTCGCACATTAACACCCCCAAAAACTCCCCCAGTATCCTGCCAGGCCTCGTTTCTCACATTCCAGCCTCGGTGACGCTTCAGGGGGAAACTGAACGTCACACAAACGTCTTTGAGACGGATGAAATGTGAAACGCTGCGTTCACAACCTGCATGTTCTGATGGGTTTGTTACTCCTGTCAGAGAAAAAGATGCAGAGAGAGAGAGTCTAAACATAAGATGCATGTTTCAAAGTACAAACAGAGAGGTGGACAGTTACAGGAAGAGAACTGACTAGTTAGACGAGTCCAAACACTGTTTACAGCACACACACACACACACACACACACACACACACAGTCAGCTGTTTGAGTCTGCACCAGGATCAACAACAGAAAACTCAAAATCAATTTGAATCCATTTGTTTTCATATCAACGTGATCAGCTGATGTGTTTCTATCACCACGACGAGGAACTTCACTGATCGATGTTAGCACAGTCATATATTTATTTATTTCTCTGCAAATGTTCAATATTTTAGCACAGTTTTTAATTGAAATGTAATTTTATTCATAATGTTTGTTAATGTGTGTCTGCATGCTGACAGTGGATCAATAAAGGATCTATCTGTGGCTTAGCATAAGGACGGAAACATCTCGCCTGGCTCTGTCCAAAGCTTCAAGCTTCACTAAATCTGCTCAGCAGCTCCGTTAACACTGACTGCATGACATGTTTTCAACTTCCAACTGAATATTCTCAAGGAGAGCCTCACTCCACAGTCCACGTCCATCCTGCAGTTCATTCTGTGCAGGCCAGTCCGGTCCATGCCAAACTGTGGAAAGTTTCTTCATGGAGCGTCTTTGTGCAGATTTCCCTTCATTCAAACCGAGCGGGGCCACAGACTGTCTCTCTTTACAGTCCCCGTCCCGGCAGCAGGCCTCAGCAGAGGACAGGTTGTCCTTTTGGCTTTGGCCTAATTAGCTTTCTAATTGGTCCAGTTGTCTTTGCGGAGATGAAAAAAAACAAAAGGCGTAAGGGGGGCCGGGGCGCTAAGCCTAGCGACAGATGCTAACAGGAGTAAATCTGTGTGAACAAAGCCGTGAGACAGCATCAGCACAGGGAGGGACGGGGGACGGCTGGACCCTCGGATCAACGGGCTCTGCTCCTGGATCAGTCCGGATCAAGTCTGCTGTTCTTACTTACGTGGATCAGGAAAGTGAATTCATGTTCAGTTCAATTAGAAAACTATTAACGAAGGCCGCGGATGAATATTTCAGTTCACATGCAGCCATCATGAAGAGATTTCATAACGTAACGGGACTTTTCTCTGCGTGAATCTCTACGGACAAGACGTCCGTTCATTTCTAAAGTCTATGATTTGATTTTGGACTAACAGTGTTTGACTTCACCAACAAGTTCTGGATCTTCTGGCTTGAAGCAGCATCTTCAGATCTTAATGTTTAAAAGCTGACTCTGACTTTCAGCCTCGGATCACTGTCAGAGAAAGCTGAGCTCCCCCCCCCCTCACTCTCTGTGTCGGAGGGTTGGACAGGTAACCCCTCGCCCTCCCCTCGCCCTCCCTCCCTCTCTGCACATCACCATCATCAAAAGCAGCAGCTGCTCTTTGAATCACCATTCATCTCCTGCCGTATTGTCCCGCAGTCGGCTCGGGAGGAGGAGGCTGTCTGCGCCGTCAAAAACACTGAAACCCGAGCAAGACGGGAGAAACCCGGCGACCTCCGACGACACAAACTCACGTATCGTGCAGACGTACGCGCAACATGACCGCTCGCGGCGGCCTGTCAGGGACAGATCGCGGGACTTTCTCCTGCACTACTTCATTCCTATGAACCCCTCAGGTGTAAGACACTCAACACTTCCTGCCTTCACATTAAAAGCCTAACAAGGCCGTCTTTAATATGAATGAATAAAGGTCCAGTGGTCTCTCTCACTGAGATAAATTAATTACATTTTATTGGATTTATATTGCACCAAAGACTCAACAATGAGCTGCCTGCTTTAAAAACTTAAGGTCCAGTGTGTTACGTGAGATTTATTTACAGAATCCACCACGGACAGTGCAGCGATATGTGGCCAAACCACACCGCCTCTGCAGGACGTACGGAGGTACGAAGAAAACTATGTTTTTATGCATGTATGATCACCTGAAAATAAGAATCTTTCTGTTCCTTTAAAATCAGCCTTTTGTATCTACAGTGCATGTTGAAACAGCAGAACAAACTAAACGCTGACCCGAGACAGTGTTCTCCTTTACACTAGGAAGGTGAGGGTGATGTGAGGAGATTGCAACACAGCGATTAGTCGTCTACATGCAACTAAATTCTGCACACTGGACCTTTAAAACTGAAGGCCTGCTAATCGAGGACTGGTGTGATGAGATCTCAGGATGTCACCCGACGTCATCGCTTGGCATTTTGGTCCAAGGTGAGGTAAAAGGAACCTGAGCAGTCGAGCGTTGGTCGAACAAACCAACACACAAGCATGAATACACACACACACACACACACACTAAAGTGGGTGTGGTTTATAGTAGTGTGCTTCTCTGATTGGTCAGCGTGGGCTTCCCTCACTAAGAGCAACATCTGCTCCTGCTCAACAGGTGACGTCCATCTCCTGTTACACACGACAGACGACTGGCGCACACACACACAAAGAAACACACCTATGCATATCAATCTCTGGGGGACAACACACACACACACACACACACACACACACACACAAACACACTTATTTGCATGGTGAGTTCATGATTCCTCCAAATCGAGCGGCTGGAGTTCATCACCTTGCACGAGCTACCTGTGTGTTCTGTTTCAGGGTTTGAACCTGTGACGTTTGTGTGACAGGACGCTGCTGTAAGGCTCCTCTGTGCGTCTGTGTTTACTTTCTGACTCTGAGCTGAGCAGCTGAAAAGACTCCCAGTCTGTCTGGACCGACACCAACATGTCATCTGCGAACACTGAACACAGCAGCACTATTAATGCTGACAGAGTTATTGTGCACGCCGACAAAAGACTCACACGTGACGACAAAGTGAAGACACAAAGTGACAAGAGACAGACGAGAGACAGCAAAGAGAAACAAGGAGATAAAACAAATGAGATTAAAACTGAGACACAGAGGAGTTAAATGATTAGAGACAGAAACAAAAGGAGTGAAGTATTAAAACAGAGACAAAAAATAAAGAAGACAAAGAGGAAGGACAGAGAGACAAGAGATAAGAGAGGGGAAGTAACAAAAAGACAAAACAGGAGAAATCTAAAATGATTTAACAAGAAGACAAAAAGACACGAGAGAAAAGAAGCAAAGAGGACAAAAGACAAAAGGACAAAAATCATTGTCTCGTCTTGAAGAGAGACAATGATTAAAAAAGGACGGACAAGAGATGACTTATTATGATTTATTATTAATGACAGAGGAGAAGAGAGCGAAGAGGACGATGAAAGAAGAAGCTAAGAAGAGAAAAGTGAGCGAGCAAGAAGCCGCCAGATAACTGAAACTCCACCGGACTCGTCTCCGTCTCGTTGCTGTTCTGGTCCGTCCTGCATCGACTTCAAATCCACCGGGAGCGTTTCTCCCTCCTGACTTTGTCTACTTGCTCAGATTTGGTCATTTTCCTGGTTAATACATGTGGAATCATGTTGTGTAGTTCATTTCACTGTCTCTTGTCTGTTCTGTCCGCTCGAGGTGTTCTGTGCCTGTCAGCCGCATTGAATTCAACGCGGAGCCGAGCGGAGGCCCGCTTCTGAACCGGACCGCGGCTGTAAACCGTGTTTGTGGACGCTCATTAGCTCCACCGAGCAGCAGGTCTAACAGAGTCTCTGAGTGAGTCGCAGCCAGGAGATAAGAATGCCTTAATCTGCCAGTAAATCTTCAGCACAATACGCTGGCTCAACATGACCCTAAATCCCTCGGCGCTCGCATTTGTAGGCCGTCTTCTGGTCCTGACCCTCCGCTGCTTGCCGGCTACACGGGAAGTCTTTGTTAAAGCTGTCAACACAGGAGGGTAAATCCACCCAAACAGTTTACACAGGTTATTGTTTGTTGGCCTGGAGGCTTAAACTGCAGAATAGGTGGCAGCTAATGGTTTGAAATCACTTCAGTTCAGGCTTGTGGAAAAGTATTTTAAACAACGCTGACCTGCACTGCTGACCTCCTGATACAAGGTGCAATCTGTGCAGTATTAAATATTTAAGAGAGGAATATTATAAGAATAAACTGGCACTTGGCTTGAGAACCAAAGATTGGAGAGGTGCTCAATGCCGCGATGCCCTCGAGAAACTTACCGAACCTCTAACTGCTCCCAGGGTGACGTCACTCCACCATCAATAATCTTCAAGTTCTTATTTCTGTTTCTGTAAGAACCGGCAAACACGTCATCACGGTAAACCACCTTATATTCAGCTCTGTAGCCCTGCAGAAACACCAACACTCTGAGACTGTTTACGATGGGCAGATGAATGCATTCCTGTTTAGTTTGAGTTAACTCAAGCAGAGTCGTCTTAGGACACCGAGATGTGACTGAAAGTGCCGCGAACATCGACACCTCTAAACAAACTCACGTCCAAAGAGTCTTTTCAGAGTGTGGAAGGAGTCGTAAACCAGCTGATAGCAGCGGTACGAGGTGTGTCGACTGGACTTGATGCTGGTCTCTTTAGTGTTTGGAGTCAAAGCAAAGCTTCAAAAGCAAAAAGATCCCCAGCTCTGTGGAAATGCACACGTCTTAGTGCCGTCTTATCTAAATCTGTGGAGTTTCACACCTCACGGAGGGAAAGTCACTGCGAACTACGACCAAATGTTTAAAACTGCTTGACTGGTTAATCCTCGATAACCTTCCAAAAACACCCGGTAACCTTCGTTCTACATGTCCGTCACCTCATCTATATCCCGTGTTTTGACAACACATGGATCAGAGAGGTAATGCAGAACCATATGGGGTTTAGGGGATTTGCAGCATCTTGAGCTGATCCCAAATTATGAGTGGACCTCTTTAATCCGGTTTTACGACAGCGTCAGAAGAAATACAGGAAAGACGGGAACGGTGAACTTTGCCTGGTGTTTTCTGTTTCTGTGGGTCGGTAAAGACGGCCGAGGAACAGGCAGAACATCTGCCAAGCAGGTAGAAGTATCGTTGTTTCTTTAGTAAGTTTCTAAACTGAAACATTTAGAAAATAAAGTCCTAATGTTCATATTCTTTTGTCTTGTTTCTGCTGTTTTAACATTAATGTTGATGTACACACGTCTGACCATCGTTCAGCACCAAAAATGTCACTCCGGTTCTTTATAGACTGTCATAAAGTGTCATAAAGTGCTATAACAGGAGCAGAAAGTTTGTAAAAATCTTTGCTAAAAATGTTGAAAAGGGAAGAGGATAGATGGGATTTCAAAGATGTGTGTGTTCTTACCTGTCCATAGTCTGTGGCAAAGACAACAACACCTCCAGAGCATGAGGACACGGTGCTGGGGAGGTACTGCTCATCCTCCCATAACCACACCCGGTCACCCTGCAGGGAAAGAACGACAAGAACCCTTAAATACCAGAGTTCAATTCAAATATAAGAGACTGCGAACAAGGTTAAACACATGTTATCATCTCATGGCTGGAAAATGTTTGTCCTGAAGGAAAGACCTTCTCTGAACAATGAATCTTTTTCTCAGTTTATAGAAATCATCAAATCAAATTTAAATTCATGGTTATTAACAACAAGCTAAACAATTGTATAGACGACGATGAAAGTTAGACACATGGTTCATGTATTAGCCTCCATCTGTTGTTCCCATGGCGTCACCGCGGCATTGACCTTTCTCCGACCAATCAGAGAGTCTCAGCTGTGAAACCGTGGAGACCTCTGCAGCGTTCGGTTTCAGAAATCAGTACCTGCAGCCGGGCTGCAGTCCCCCGCAGGACGCCTGTAAACCTGCATATTTATTGATGCTTTTTAAGTCAGAAAACACTTTTACAGTCGCTGACCTGTCGAGTTTATCGCTGCTGGTTGCTTCAGTTTCTCCTCCGCCAAGCTACCAGCTGGATGTGCTGGAGAATTATCTGAGAATTTGAGGAATTTAGGCAGAAAGTCGAGTCCTGACTGCGTGTTTGGAGGTTTACTGGCTTCGGTTGTGACCACTGTGCTTGAAATAAGGCAGAACATGCAGCACCCTCCAGGTTTTGTGCTGTATTCAGTGATTACAGGTTAAACTGAACACCAAACTCTGCACAGCTCCCCTTGTTGGAGCCGCAGAGCCGGGGGGCCCCGACAGTCGACTCCTAATCGCATAGCCACATGTGCCGCTGTTCATTAGCGTGACGCTAATGGGAAAAACAAACGCTGCACTCGAGCGAGATGCCCGTCTTCTTCCTCAAACACACATACCAACGACCTTTGACCACCGGAGCTCTCTCTGACAGAGGCGTCCTGATGTGGCTGCTGTGGGGACGAGTGGGGGGCACCTGGGCAGGGAAAAGGTTAGCGGCTGGATGAATGAATGAATGAATGGACACACACATGCAGGGTAAAGCTCAGGTCTGCAGTGTCAGCAGTGGATCAGAGGGAAGCTGTGTGTTGTTCTAAACCCTCGCTCGTCCTCTCTGAAGAGGGGAAACCGCACCATTCAAAAAGGTCCTGGGATCTCCTGGGGGGGAGATAAATCTGACGCTCAGAGGAAACTCATAAACCAACTCGTCGTTTGATCCTGACTGTCACATAAAGTCTGTCAGAGAACCGACTCGTCTTTCGTTACTCTGTTGATGTGCAAATTAAAAAGCAAAACTTGATCTTGAGGTTCTTGTTTTTGTCTTCGGCACTTCCTTCACACTTTGGGGGGGGGGACAGGAAACATCGGGAAGGAGAACTTAATGACATGCAGCTAGGGAAATCAAACCGTTTTGGACCACCGGGAAGAAGAAGAAGAAGAAGAGGAGGTTTACAGGCCTGCAGGGGCGCAGAGGAATGAAAGAAGCTGAGCCAGTGTCGTGCCAGAACAGGAGCTGGGTGAGCGGGCAATGTAACCAGGCTCAGCAGCTTCTATGGACATGATGGCAGAGGAGAAGAGAGTGAAGAGGACGCTGACGAAAACATTTTATAGAGGAAATGTTTTCTGGTTTTCCCTCTGATGTCCTCCGGCTGCTCCGCCTCAACTCTCTGTGATTTACAGAGTTTATGATGGACAGTGAAGTAAACTGCTGACAGCTGTAGCTGCTGTTAGCTCAGTCTGTTAGCCTCTAGTCCGGCAGCTTGGCGGTGAGCTCAGAGAGACGGTTACCATCACCGCCAAGCTGACGGACTGAGTGTTTGTACCAACAGGCGTTATGGACGACCAGGAAGAAGAAGAGGAGGTAACCAGGCTCAGCAGCTTCTATGGACATGATGGCAGAGGAGAAGAGAGTGAAGAGGACGCTGACGGAGGAAGCTAAGAAGAGAAAAGGAGAGAGTGAGCGAGCAAGAAGCCGCCGGACAAGAGTAAATGTGGGACTGACTTTTAGTGGTTGGTGAGAGCTTGGTGAAATAAAAGGCTGAAAGACAGACGCCGAGCTGGGCTGACTGCTGCTGGACTAGGCAGTGAGATCAGCTGCTGCTGGGGACCTGGATGACGTTCAGATTTCTATGTAGCGCTGCTTTTAAAAAACACACAAAGAAACTTCATGGACAGCGGCTGGTGTCTGCTTCTTTGATGCTACAAAAAGCAGCCAAACAAAAGAAGATGTTCCACAAAGAGAAGGCGTGTGCTGTTTACCAGCCCAGACCATACGGACATTCCTGATGTGCAGCACCGGAGGAATCCGACGCTCGGATCAAGTTTGGCTGAAGAAAGAAAAGAGCGACGGGGGGGGTCTCCGTCCTCCCACCAGCACACTTTAACCACTAAAGACCCCCCAACACACACACACACACACACACACACACACACCATGTTCTTTGTGGGCAGCGTGTGCCGCCCGCCCTCTCTCCACTGAGGGGGGAGAAAGAGGCATCCGACAGAGGCACACTATCTTATTGTGCTTTCCCTCCCTCCACCCTTAATCCACTCCCTCTCTCCTCCTCCCTCTCTCTCCTCCTCCCTCTCTCCTCCTCCCTCTCTCCCTCCTTCTCCTCTTCACACACACTCTGACCCACAGAGCTACTAGCCCATTTCCAAACTAGGGCTCTGAGCCAAAAAGCCTCCACTTCACCTCCTCTCCCTCATTCATCACCCGCTGATTGCCACGAAATCCGAACATCAAAAGATCTTGTTTGTACTTTCCGACAGGACCCAAGGTGCACGTCTCCGTTAAAGACACGAAGACAGCGATCTGAATCCATCAACTTGTTGCAGCTCCAACGATGAGTGAAAGTTCACCGTCTAAATTTGGTTTCAAATGCACAACGTGTTTGTTTGCTAACTTGCAAAGTTGGAGCTGAAGTTCCAAAAAAGTGGTCGAACACTAAACCCCTGGATTCGATCTGAGCAGAACTCCATCCAGAAAGCAGAAACAAATCAAACCAGCTGGTTTATTGATGTTCTTCAGTCTAATATCCGCTCCATCCGATGTCATGAATGTTTGAGATTCCCCTCAATCCTCCTCGGCGCTCGCTGCGCCAAAAAAAGCTCAACAAATAAAACCCTGATATTAAAAAAAATAATAATTCACCACCAGGATTCACATGGACCAACGTTCACGGAGCCAAACGTCCTCGACACAAAACTTTTAAACAAAGTGAAAAAGCGGCTGCTGTTCTGTGGATTTTCTACCAAAGCAGGGACATGAAAGGAAGCTGGGCCTCGGCCGAGCTAATGTCAACACATGACGCTAAAGAGAATCTGGACTGCATGAGACTGGGAGCTGTGGATCAAGGCCCAGCTGTTGCACCAGTAAGACCTCCCGAGCTTCTCGTTCCAGTTAAACCTGAGTAAACTCTCTCACGGAGCGAAAGTCCGAGGTGTCAGAAGACGACTTGTGTCAACAGGTCGAGAAGCATCTCACTGTAACGGAATCAAGACTCGTCTTCTGTCCCCCATTAGAGGGGAAAAAGACAATTGTATCATTAAAATGGATTCATGGAGGGAATGTGTTGGCTCGTCCTGCTGGGGAAGCAGAAGTTGTGTTCAAGGAAATATTTGGACGACCTGCACAAAGCTGCTTTTATGGGACCATCTCCTGTCAAACTTATTCTAATTTCCTGTTTCTGTGGGTTCCATGAATGTGGTTTCGCAGATAGATCTATAACATCCCTGGTCATCAAGTCAGCCACATGTGTCAGGGGTCCAGAGGGACCCTTGTTTCTGGCCTTTATCTCCTGACACCTCCTCCCGGCCAGAAACCAAAACACAACACAAACCTCCTGCCCTGAAATCTCTGGGAGTAAAAACCGAGGCGCTGACCCTTCCCCTGCACGTATTTTCCCTCCGTAACCTCGACATGTGTGGCTAATGCTCTCTCTGCAGGACGCAGAGGGGTTGGGGAGGGGGTCGCCTGGTAAAATGAGGATCTGTGGAGGCCCGGAGCGTTCGTACGCCATCGGGGTCGGGAATGAGCAGCTGTCTCGCTTGAGAGATTCCACTTCCACTCCCATAACAAACAGAGTCCTGTGTTCGACCACAGCCTTCCTCTCTGTCACAGCCTTCAATGGGAAACCCTGTCGGGGCCATTTTTCTTTTTTTTTTGTGACTCAGCTGGTATGTTCTTTGGGAGATGATGCATTGCTGGTCTTACAAACAACTGCCACTCTTCTGCTGCAGCCTGTATTGTTCTGCTGCCGCTCGGGGCAGGTGAACGAGCCACGCTGGATATTTGGAATGATTCGGGATGAAAAGGAGGCAGCGTGAGTCCAGTTGTTCTGCAGAGTGTGTGAACACCGTGTTGCCGCCGTCGAACTTTGACCTCGTCTGCAGCAGCCGTGCAAAGAGCGCAGCACATCAGCTAACAGCTGCAGGCCTCCGTCAAGGTTTGCACCGGATCTGTTCAAGACTGAGGCGTCTCCAGAAACGATTAGAGAGTCGACAACTTTGCCAACAGCCAAACATCGAGCAAGGTCAACAACACAAGACCTAGCAGCAGCTAATGTTACTGACTAGTCCAACAGCAGGAAGAGGTTACATTGCCTAGCTCCTGTTCTGGCATGACAATGACAACGCTACTAGTCTTCATTCCCATTCGCCCTGGAAATCCTCCTCCTGCTCCCTGTGGTCCAAAATGTATCAAACATAAAGCCTCATCGCCAAAACAGTCCAATCAAATCAAGCTGCGACAATATTAAGCAAAGTTTTATAGCCAATCAAATTCAAAACAACAAACAGACGGATAGAAAACGTCCATCAGAAACCCCCTCAGGCCTTAAAGAGGATCCTCATGAAGCGTCACAGATGTTTTTTGGTAGAGACCGTACAGAGACTTCAAATGTCTGATTCGCTTATTCTTCGATCAGCTTCTCCCTGATTTTATTCACAGTTTATTTCTGCACAGCTGCTTCCATTTAGACAACATCCAACATATGAGAACCGTCTTTTTGTTAAACGACTGAAACTATCAAAATATTCGAAACAGAACCAGCTCTACTTGTCACTGTACCGTGAACTTCTTCAACAGATAATATGAACTCTCCTCCCTGTGGTTAAAAGCTCCCCACCTGCAGACACGTGATCTGCTTCTTGTTTGTACAAGCCCCACATGCTCATCAAACATCAGGCTGGATCGCAGCTCGTCCTGCTCCTCAGAGCTTCATGCAGCTCTTTCAAAAAAGGTGAAGAACGGATGAAGGCGGCGCGTCACGCACCGTTTATCTGAAATCAGGAGGTAAACGGCTTCATGCGCTCATTCGATCCTGACTCTTTGGAGTGCAGGTGCGCCCGGCGGTTCATGACCCACGAGTCCTGAAAGCTCTTCAAAAAGCATCGTGTGATTTCAAAAACATGCAGCTATCAAAGAGGAATTACTCAGTCTGAAAGACAGACGCTCATAAACATAACAGGCCGATAATAAGGCCGCGCACTCAGCCTGCACAAACACAGACATCGTCTTTGTGTGACGTCCTCCGTCCTGCAGGTTCTTCTTTGTTTTGCTTTGTCTTTTGCTGATAAGCACGGACGGCTGATTATAATGAATAATTAACTTTTAGAGAAGTGCTTTTTATGACCGAGGTTAATGTGACTAACCGTCTCACTTCGTGTCAAACATTTTTTTGAATCTGTCTGACTCTCATCCAGCCAATAGAGAGCACGACGACAGACGCAGATTTTCAAAATTAAAGCTCGGCAGAGGAAGAGGAACCTTCACTTAAAAGTTTTTCTTCCATCTTTGTCAGACCGCCAATTTGTCTGACGGCTTTCCACTTTGACACGCCTGAGGACAGACGGAGAGGGTGTCATTTCAGATTTACGGCTTGCAGGACTTAAACCGAGATTTACAGCTTTACATTTTCCAGCTGTCGCAGGACGAGTCTCACGTCCAACTGTTTAGAGAACGTTTGCAAAACCAGCAGAAGAATTCCTGTTCTGAACGAATTCAGCGTGCTCTCCCCTGTGATGGCAGTGAGTGACAGCACAATAGAAACAATGCACAGGCCAGTGTTTAGTGGGAAAGTGCAGTCTGGGAAACGCAGTCAGGAGGAAGTCTACCACTGCAAATTTGACCTTGAACCTTTGCCAGCGTGCGGCACGGACCAATCAACTCGCAAAGCCTTTGTGGAGAACCAATCATCACGAGTTCAACAGCAGAGGTTATTTAGATTTGAATGACTGGACACACAGAGCGAGAGCAGAGGGGATTGTGGGAACTGATTAGGTTGCTGTATTGACTTTTGGAAAGGTCTGGGAAAGCCTACAATGACACACACACACACGCACACCAAAACAAACACACAATCATACATGATTAAACTCACACACACACACACACACACACACACACCTATCTGCAAATACAGATGCAAACATTTCTCCCTGCACACACACACGAATATACAAACATGAATAAATACACATGTATACACGTGCAAACAAACTCAGAAACATCGGACAATCCCACAGAGACATTCATTAACTTACACACACTGCAAACAAGCAGAGAACACACACACACACACACACACACACACACACACACACACACACACACACACACACACACACACACAGCTCAGGAGGCCGGAGCCAATCCCAGCTGACACCAGAGAGAGAACCTGAGCAGAGCATTCAGGCTCCACACAGAAAGGTTAGGAGGGATTCGAACCAGGAACCTGCAACACTGTGTCACAGAGTCCGGCTGCCACTACTGAAAAAGCCCGAGAGCGCAGGGAACACGCCACGGTGGGCAGATGATCTGAGGGTTCTGGTGGTTCTGTAGGAGGTGAGAAGCTTTGAGACTGTGGA
This sequence comes from Larimichthys crocea, assembly GCF_000972845.2. Taxonomy (NCBI): domain Eukaryota; kingdom Metazoa; phylum Chordata; class Actinopteri; family Sciaenidae; genus Larimichthys; species Larimichthys crocea. Next base: position 5,721,370 of record NC_040012.1, read on the forward strand.
GAGATTTTAAAGTGAAGCCAGAGTCGGGGTGACGTGGTCTCGTTTCTTGGACCTCGTTAGTAACCGGGCTGCAGCGTTGTAAATGATTGTAAACAGGAAACAGTCGCCTGAGAGATGTTGAGGTGGAGCGAGTTACAGAAGTCCAAACTGGATCATAGTTCTAGATCTGACAGGAAATGACATGAGGAGATTCTGGACACTTTGATATCTTGAAGATGTAGAAATGAAGCTATCACTGAATCAATGTCTTTGCATTTGCACGGTTCATTTAGATAAAAAAAGTCATTAGGATTCTTCCTCTGGGGATCATGAATGTCGAACAGACGTACAGATGTTACTATAGAAAGTACAGCTTATGTCTAACAACTGATAGATCCCATATTGAGGATTTCGATGTTTAGTCTGTTCTCATGCTGATTTTCTAACTCTCTTCATGTTCTTCCATCAGTCGGTCTTTTAAAAGCAGCTCTTATCTTCTGGGGCCACATTCTTCTTTAATCCACTTACGTCCAAACTGAGTTAGAGACATGTTTGGAGCCTGACATACGTTTGTTTTTGCTTTTAAAAGGTAAAAAGGTTTTTTGTTGGAGATCAGACCTGCCTGCGGCTCAATCTGTATCAGCTCAACATGAAAGCTGGAGGACGTGACGTCCGGGACAGGATCTATAGAAAACATCATCTGTCATCATGAGCGCTGCCTTCACTTCTGCTCCTCTTATTGAGTTTCCAGACCTTAATATCCCTTAATTAGATGTTACATACCACTTAATCACGCAGCTCAGCGAGCAGCGCCACATGTGAAAGACAGACGATCTGCTGGAGCCTGGAGTTCATGATACATGACATGTCATTTCGTCGGAGGGTGAAGAAGCTTTTTCCAAACTTTAATCTGAGCTGAAGGTGGCGGCTGAGCCCTGTGTGTATAATCAGCACCTATCACACGCCACAGGGGGATTAGACCTGATGTCTGTGTGTATATGTCTGCAGAGTCAAAGCACATTTCATGTATAGAATTATAGTATCTACATGTTTATTTAGAAGTCAGGAGTCTGCTGGAGTATTAAAATACTTTATCTCAAGTGTGGCAAAAGTATAGAGTTGTAGAGCGGGTCGTCCATTAATTAGAAGATTGGAGGTTTGAAGTGTTGAAGCTCAGACTTGGTGTGACTGACGAGCACGTTACACATGAAGAAGAAGTTTCTCTCTTCATACATCAACAAACTCCCACAGTTTGTTTGTTAGCTCTGAGTTCCAGTTTGTTTGGCGTCTACTGTTTCCACGTTACGATCACGTCATGAAGGCTGATTAACTGCATTACATTCAGGATTCAGCGGCATCAAGTTGCAGACTGCAACACCCTCACGTCACCCTCTCCTCAATCACGTGGAAAACGCTCTAAAGTCAAAGTTTAGTTTGTCCCTTCTGGGCTACTGTAGAAACATGGCGGTTTATAACGGTGGACTCATTCAACAATTCTTATTCTGAAAACACAAGAGTTCCCTAAAGCTGACAGACCGGACCTTTAACTACGACATGAATTTAGAAAGACTGGGACTATTCAAACGTCTCCTCATGCTGCATTCAAAGACAACACGACCAACAACAGCACGACAGCGGCTCCTGAGAGGTTTGATTGCTGCAAATATTATATTATTATAGTAAACAAAGACAGTGTGACATCAGTGCTTTGCTGAACCAAAAAACAGAAAGTTGCAATGCCACACAACAAGAAGAGAAAATGTGACGGATCACTTAGGAGTGAGAAGTCATTTCATGTCGGCTTTGGGTCCTTTAAGAAAGAAAATCGAACAACATAACTTGAAATATATATGAAATATTTCACTCATCTGAGCTTCTACTGAAACAAAAACAGAGCAGACGAACATTGTGCTGTACATGCTTATGAATGCTGCACAACATGAGCATGAAGATCACAAAGGGGGCCTTCAAAATGACACGAAAGAGAAAGACTCAACAGAGCAGAATCCGAAGTACTGGAGTAAAGGAGTGGAGTAGAAGTACATGTGCTATATCAAAAAACCGACTTGAGTAGAAGTTGAAGTGTTCTTTAAACACCATACTTAAGTAAAAGTACTAAAGTATTCAAAATGTTTTGTACTTAAGTATTGCAAGTAGAAGTATGTAAAAAAATGCTACTCAAGTACTGAAAGTAAAAGTTCAAGTACAAGTACTGTTGTTTATATTATTTCAAATATTTATTAAGGCACAACTTCTAATGTTACAGTGTTACAATGTTCATGGTAGAGTTCTGTGATTTCCCATGGTCTGTGAATGCGTCTGAATGACTGCGAGAGCGAGGGGGCGGGGCAGCAGGTGAGAGAGAGCACCTGGGTGAGTCAGGTGTATGACGTACGGCGCACGAGCGAGGTTGATGTGAGACCGGGACTGTTCAGTTGGTTTTTTGGCGTGGTTCCGGCCGACAGTCACCGAGTCCTGGAACCAAACCGTTCAGCAATAAATGCAGTTTGTTCAATATCGCCTCGTCATTCATCACGTGTCCGGCTGGACGCTACAATAGTAACGAGTAACGATTCAGCACATGAAAAATGTATCGGAGTAAAAGTATTACATTCATCAAAAATATGTAGTGCAGTAAAAGTAGAAGTTGGGGAAAAAAATAATACTCCAAAAAAGTACAGATACTGCATTTTAGTACTTAAGTACAGTACTTAAGTAGTTCCACTTCGTTACTGTACATCTCTGGTTATCCAGCAGAACAACAGAGCACCAATCACAGCCTGATCACAGCCTGATCACAGCCACACGGCTCAGAGGAAAGCAGCTTTTCTGTCGGAGGAATGGATGTGAAACACGGCTGTGAGCTTGTTCGGGGTTAAATGAAACCATGTGCAGGAGCCGTGCAGACACATCCGGCCGACAGACTCTGAATATTCACACGTTTCTTTTTGTTTCATTCCCCATTAAAACAATCTGGATTAAACTTCAGTTGAAGTGTTTACAAGGATGAACAGGGTGACTCATTGCATTGTGGGAGAAAGGAAGTCGGTGGTTGGTTGGTTGCAGAGGCTGTTTCTGGCTGACTGATGATGATGATGGAGAGAAGAAGAAGGAGGAGGAGGAAGAGGAGGACTGTGTTTATCACACTGCAAAACACGCCAACAGACAAAGACACGTAGAAATACAGTAAGTCTGCACACACACACACACACACACACACTCTATTGTGGATGATCTGTGACTAATTGCCATCACATGAACATGCAGAGCAGCAGCCATGAAACACACATGGACAAGCTCCCAACAGCCAATCAGACGCTTCGAGGAGTTGCTGACTGGAGTTTTTTTTCATGCGCTGCAATAATTCGAGTCCTGACTTCACGAGACGTCTGCAGAACTATCTCACACACATTCATGTTTACATACGAACTGAAACATTCAAACTCAAACCTTTTAAACATCTTTTCTTTCCCGTCACAACGAACATCCAACGTCACAAAAGAGTCAAACCAAACGTACATTTCTTTGATAATGGAACTAAAACAGGAATGATCAATGCTGACGTTGATTATTCTTTAAATAAAGACAAACACTGAGATATCTCCGTCTTTGTAACGTTGGAGCCCATCGGCTGTCGTCGTCTTTTAGTCTCTGAGGATAAGAGCCAATGTTTCTGGGCTTTCAGTGAAGCCTACAGATATCCGGACCAGAACTTCCTCTGCAGTCCTATTGGCAACTTCGTACACAAGCATGACGGAAAACGATATCTGCATCTGACGAGGACAAAGCTAAACTGTCATTAGACGGTAGCTGACGGATTGTTGCAACCAACTCCGGCTGAAACGTGACGGACTCAGACAAGCAGAAAGTCTCCGTCCCTCCAGATACAGTGACAACTGACAGTGAGAGGAGGAATTTAAAGTTCAGATTAAATACGAAGCACTGAGCTCATGCTTCCATCACTCATTAACATGCTGACACTTTCTGAAGAATTGACTTTACTGTGAGAAACCCCTCAGAACAGCATCTTTTGAATTATCCCTGCACTTGAAGCTGCCTGGACTGGACTGGACTGGACGATCTGTTACCGTCTGTAGGAGACGTGCATCTGGAGGACTTCAGAGACCAGAACCAAGAAGAGTGAACGCTGAAACTGGTTTGTTTGAACTACATTTACTCAGCTGCCGTGGGTCACCGCAGAGAAAGCTGCCCCCGACTACGGGCAGGAAATTACAGCAGTACTTCACAATGAAACGCAGAAGACGTTCAGCTAATAGCTTCTGATTCAGAACCAACAGTCACACCGAAAACCAAAAAACACAAGACCAGGAAATGAGGGACAGATGTCAGACCGGTGAAGAAAAGTAAGAAAATATGAAGATTTACCACAAAACTGTTACAACCTGCAGCTTTCTGACACCAGCACCACGTCTTTATTCTGTTTTTACTCAAAGTGGATCGAGCTGCTTTTAACTGAGGACCGCAGGAGGCAAAAGGAAGCTGAAGCTGAAGCTGATGGAGCTGATGAAGCTGATGGAGCTGATGAAGCTGATGGAGCTGATGGAGCTGATGAAGCTGATGGAGCTGATGGAGCTGATGAAGCTGATGGAGCTGATGGAGCTGAGGTGAAGCTCACAGCAGGCGGCACGAACAGCTGCCAGAAGTACTTTTTTATCTCTGTGTAGAAATTACAGAAATGACTGCACTCATTCGTAAAGCCAAGTGTCGCTCATGAGCATCAGTTAAATCCATGAAGTGTTTTCTTTGGAAAGTCAGAAACATGAAAAATGAAAAACTCACAAAATGGGAAATGAACAAAAGTGGATCAACGTTTAAAAAAGCCTCCCTCTGTTTGCTTTGTGCTCCTTTTTTTACCCACGATGACTTCAACATTAACTCGTGTGGTCGGAATATATTTAGAGCCCAGACTCAACTTAGAGATGGTCAAACATTTAGAAAGTGTGCGGTGTGCGGCTGCAGAGTTCAGGCGGGGACAGAGGAACTTTTAAACTCAGTATCTGCTCGATTTCTACATGATATTACAAAAATCATACGAGGCTACAACAGCTGAGATTAAAACATGAATGAAAACAAGAAAGTTCGAGATTATTTCACCTCATTGTTACTTTGATTTATTTGTCTTCAGCCATGCTGACTAATGCCAAATTGTGGCGTGATAACGGAGCTCGATAAAAAGTTAGAAATGATTTCTGTGTTTGGTTGCTTCACATCAAAAACATTCACATCAACTAAGACTTAAACTTTTGAATCAGATGTAAACGTCACGCTGCTTACATTATCTCGACTCTGAGGAAAGTTTCTGTTTGAATTTCTCGATTTCTTTTGGCCGAAACAATCCACAGCAGGAGAAACTGCCAAAGAAAGACGAGGAAACGTTTATATAACGGTTTTCAAATTAAACATAAGCTCGCAGCCCCGTTAACAACACGGAACACCTGCTAGATTTTAATTATTAACAATGCAATTGTCAGGGGGGGGTTAAAGGTCAGGTCGCTCAGCACACTGTGGGCGGGAGCAGAGGTGTTGACTGGAGGCTCCACAGGAAGCAGCTGCTCATCGGCCCATCGTCCTCCTGTGCTGTCAGTGATCGGGTTATCAGGAAACATCCAGGACAAAGAGGTGGAGAGGTTTCCACCAGGTGATGAAAGGGATACGACTCCAAACGGATGGGACGCCTCAAGAGACGGCGGCTCAATTAAAACGTTAGAAATAGAAATACTTTGAGGAATCCTTTAAGCCTGAAACAAATGTCAGAACAACACTTTCCCACGCTACGTTCTCAAAACTTCAGAGACGTCAAGTTTGGGGAGATGAAGCTCTCAGTATCGTCCTCAGCTGCTTTGTGGATAATTAAAAGGCATGTAGTCGTGGATCTGGAGAGCAGCTGTAGGGTGGATCCATGTGAGTTTGCAGCTGACTCGGGAGTTGGACTTGGAACCTCTTTTTGGTTGGACGACAATCAAACCGCCAGGGGGAAAACACAAGCTTCACTGTGAGAGAACAAGAAAAAGGCCCAGGACTGCAAACCGACAGAAAGCAGCGTGACAGAGCAGAGCTGTCACTGTGAGAAGCCAACACGCAACAAGCTCATGGACGTGATCTGTTTACACGCTAAATATGTTCGACGCCGTTTACTGTTTACTGTTTACTGGACCCGGTCTGGAACCGGTCAGTCAGAGCGGCGTGATGTAACGGAGGGAAGAAAAAGACAATCAGCTGATGTGGAAGGAACGAAATCACTGCCCTGATTCCAACAAAAAGTTTGGAATGCAACCTCAATTCATCCGAAGACGAGATATTTAATGCTAAAACTGATAAACTTTATCAGACAGGACGAAGGAAACACCTGTTTGAAGCTTCCACAGGTGAACAGGTTCACTGGTAACAGGTTGTAGCATCACGATGAGGCGTTTAAGAACGTTTGTGGACTCACAGTTTGAAGGAATTTCTGGATTTCACCATCTACGATCCAGAATATCTTTCACAGATTCAGAGAAGCTTCATCTCTGCTGCTACAGAGGAAGGTCAGACTCGACCATGCAAAGAGAAAAACAGAAACACCGCACACTTCTCCAGCAGCTCGTCAGCTTTCTGAGTGACAGTCTTTCAGGCTGAACGACTTGAAACGAAGGATGAAAGTTTCTCTCTCAGAAGTTAACCAGAAGTCAGACCACGTGTCAACACAAGAGCAGGAATGTTTGTTATCTTTTGTATCAATATAAAAACTTTTGTTTCAATGATCGCTCAGTCAGTCATTTCATTAATCACTGAACCTGCTCGTGTCTGAACACGCCGTGCTCAAGTCTTTCTGGATGAATCGGCTGACTCAGCAGGGCGTGTGAGGTCTGAACCGGTGGACTCTGCAGTCACCGTGACGTGACCAAAACCAGGGAATCCCCCGAGACTCTTCAGTGCTGATCCTGCGGTTTCTACCTCCACGTGACTGGAACTTTACAGACTGGGATTAAAATAAATCTTATCATCTTATCAGTCCACTGAGTGTTTGAAATGCTAATAGCAACAGCAGTTGCAATTAATACGTCAAAACATGCAACAACATGCACGACATCGTGATTTCAAACTGTTATCCAGCATAATGAGCTACCAGACAGTTCATGGACTTTGTTACTCATGTTTAAATGAGTTATTATTTCATAGATTTGTAAGTTTAAAGGGGCTTGAGTTAGATTTCAGTCTGTCATGTTTCTACAGCAGCCCAGTGCAGACGAGCTGAATGATTCAATATTTACATGGACAGACTAAAACTGTTTCTCTGTTCATTAATCAGTTACCAGTTGTAAAAGTTCTTTGTAAAAATGGATCATATTGCTAATTGTTATAACTAATAACACAATAATCAAATGAAAGTGACACCATCCAGACTTCATATCATAACGACCATGAATACACTCATCCACAGCGTGAACACGACGCCCGCTGAGCAAACAAACCTTGAAATATTTTCTTCATCGGAGCGATGAGTTCCCGATGACAGCGTCGTTTGTTTGTCTGCAGCCTCCCTGAGATGATTCATGAAGTATTCAGCGGTTCTCATTGTGTTGTTCTCGTAACTCGTTCTTCACTCACACCGTACGCAGATGACACTGGACTGTTAATGAGGCTGATGTTCATGACTCAGACGTGCATTCACTGTTCAGCCGTGCAAATAAGCTGCACAACGACGACAGAATGGAGGACTTTGAAATCATGTTTAGTTTAATTTCTACATTTTCTACTTTTGTCTGGTCACGTGAGCAAAAGAATCTTGACGTTTGAACGGCCTAAATGTGAGTTTTTACCTCAGTAACATGTTGATATTCCCTTAAAGAAGGCAACACATTGTTCTGAGGAAGCAGATCAGTCACAGCCGGAGACTCGAGTTATATCAGGAGGCTCCGAGCGTGTGAATAACATGAATACGGAGCATGCTTAACAAAGTGCCCTGTGTAATTACAGGCTGGAAGTAACAAACCCCGTGCAATGAATCAGTTCATGCAGAGAAAACAAATGTGAAAATGTCACATGAAATGAAACGCTGGAATGCAACGACACCCACTGAATATTTGATGGAGGCGGGTGGAGTCTGAGCGAAGGCTGATGGAGAAAACAGGTGTTTGTGTTTATAGCTTTGACCCAGACGTTTCTTACCTGACCTCCAGCTGCGTTACCAGCGTGCACCTACGTCCTGTAAAAACAGCCGTCACATGGAGAGGACGAGGCGCCAACACTGCAGCTCCATCCACAAAGAAGGGAGGAAAATTCTCTCGTGCTAACTTCTTTCAAGGCATTGAAGCTGTAGACATTTCTAACCTCGAACATCAACCTTTCAAACACTGAAGGATGTGAAGGACCGTACCCGTGACACGTATGTGCACATAGTATTTATAGCTGGCAAATTTGGGTTTGTATCATTCAAAGTGATTAAACTTGCAAGTTTTAAATCTGGGAATCTGTCCGACCTTTACCGTCCAGTCGTGGTCTCCACCAACGGTGCACATTAGAAAAAAAAAGCAGAGTTTCCTGTTTATCTTTCCTCGGTCCAGCCACCTGCACGCTGTGACCTTTTGCACATTCACTTTTTCTGAAGTTAAAGACTTCTTCATTTTCTCTCGATTGGCTCGTTATTGCAAATTCGGTGCCAGCACCTGGTCGCTGGCCCGGCTACAGACGACTGAGCGAAGATGCTTTTGGCTTCTCGTTTCAACACGGCCACATGAAACAACAAAAAGAAGAAGACGACATTTTTAACCCCCCAACTAGAATGTAAACACACTTATCCTGTGCATGCAAGAAAGATGAACGCGTTCAAAAGGAGCTTTGAACACGAGCGGCTTTGAAGTGAAGAAACTCAAACTTGCTTTTCCTGTCTGGACTCATGTCTTTGTCAGACGCCTTCCTGCTTTTCCAGGTGGGATATTTTTAACCAGCCGACGGCCATTTTGGTTCCTTCTCATATGAGTTGAGAAAGAACAGAGATGTCCCCGGTTAGAGTTGAAGGCCTGATCGAACCATCACGTCCGCCACAAATCCATCTTTTCATTCAGGATGCCAACAGAGCAGCTCGCAGGTGAGACCGCGGCAGCAGATGTGGCTATAAAAAGCCTGGATGACTAACCCTGCATGGCTATAAGTGAAAATAAATACTGGTTGTCATTATTTGTTTTTTGAATGAGGAGCTGCTTTCAGGCTGGTTTTGGTTTACGGAACAAAGCGGCTGTGAATCCCACAAGCCCGGGCTGTAATCTCAGTTGTGCTTGCTGGGCAGCTTCCTTGTTTTCTCCTCGCCGAGGCAAAAACGTGCAACATCCACAGAAAAACTGTGTTTTGTCTGCCATTTTTAGTCAGGCGCTTTTTGTCTTTTGGACGGGGGCCTCTGTGGGCCTAAAAAGAACCCGGACTGTGGAGACGGAGACGGAGACAGAGACAGAGACAGAGACGTTCTGCCACATCATGTACGACTGTCTGAGAAATAACTGAGCAGCTTTTTGGTGTTCAGCTTCTCATCACAAACTCTGAATATCACTCACATTCATGTCTAACTTCTGCTCGTAACCACGCTGATTATACTTTCCAGATTTCATGAAGCCAGACCACAGGAAGCCGTGCCAAGTTATTTTCCTGTCCGAGAGCGATTAGTCAAAGGAAGTTGACTGCTGGGATGTTTGCACGATGTTTGCCTATAGCTTTTATTAAAGATTGTTAAAAAATGAGTGGTTGTAGGGAATTGAACATATGTAAAAAAATCAGAGATCTGACCTTTAAAACCTTTAAACAAACGTCTGTGACTCATCAGTCGCCACAATCACGACGAGCCAAATCAGACAAGACGTTTGCAGAGTCTGCAGCTCGTGCATCGATGATGACCTGACTCTGAACTAACCAGGCTTTAGACCTAAAGACCAGCAGGCCCCTGAAGGGGAGAAAGAACCAAACTCCCCCTCACTGAAGCCCACCTGACCTACTTTTCTTCTGCTCTGTATGCGTGTGTTTGTACAAGTGTGTGAAAGCAAGAGTGGTGTGCATATACACCCACATGTATTAAGTGAGCTTCGAGGAGGTGTACTCGTACTCTGTGTGTGTGTGTGTGTGTGTGTGTGTGTGTGTGTGTGTGTGTGTGTGTGTGTGGGTTAAGGGCTGGCAGCTGAGGCCCAAACTTGCCATGTGTTGCCCAGCTGTGGTCGCCTGGCGTTTGGGTTTTTTTGTGCAGACTCGGAGCGGAGGGAACGGGCAGAATATAAATACTGTCTTCCCCTTTTTCCGCCTTTCTTCTGGGACAAACAACAGACGCCTTGTTGTACGAGAAGGAAAAGAAAAGGGGGCAGTTTCACCCTGAGAAACACACACTGTGTGGCTGCACAAATTAAAGCAGTAGTTCACCGTGACCTGAAAATATCTGCAGCTGTCTAAAGGTGGGGAAAGTGGTGACACATGTAGGTAGAGTTCCTTCAGTTCTGCTTCAAGTTATAATTCACGGTGTGGTTTGAATTTATTTAAGGTCAGCATTTTTTTCAGTAATTACCTCTGTGCGTAGTTGTTTTTATTGTTAGTGGCAGAGTCCACCGTTCCCCACGGGATTCAAACTGTCTGCACACAAGAAGGAATCACATGAAACAATGCAGCATGTGATGCAGCACAGTCTCTGTCGCTTCTTCACTTCACCGTAACAGAGCTGTGCTCAGTCGCTGCTAATGCAAACCAAACATTTCCTCCTACTGAGCTGCTTCACATTAAAAGCTGAAACTTTACAACTTAGAGCAGGCATTGTTTCACTGGCATCTGCAGTTAAAGTAACATTGTGCAACTTTCTGATAATCTAACGTCTGTTACTCTCTGTGATTTACAGAGTTTGTGACGTAAACTGTAGCTGCTGTTAGCTCATGTTAGCTCAGTTTGTTAGGCTGCCCAGGCTGAGCTCAGAGTGGGTGTTAGTGTTTGTACCACGGGTGTTTTAGACCACTGTTTCACTGGGGAGGCTCGGGGAATGCTGACGGAGCCAGTGTCGTGCCAGAACAGGAGCTGGGCAAGCTCAGAAGACAAAAGGAGAGAGTGAGCGAGCAAGAAGCTGCCGGACAAGAGTAAATGTGGGACTGACTTTTAGTGGTTGGTGAAATAAAAGGCTGAAAGACAGACGCCGAGCTGGGCTTCTTGTAGTTTAAACATATTTGGGATTTGTAGTTTTTCCAAACCAAATGAGATTTTCCTCTTATCTCGTTCATTGACCTACATTTTTCACCTCATGCCTCTAATTTCTGAATTAACCGACAGATCTGAGTTCAGGAAACTAGCCTTGATCTGCAGGTATAAAATCCCTTTGAAGCAGCTTGACCCACTAAACTGCAGAGATAACTTTGTTTATTCTGTCTCGGCCGGTTTGCTCAGTTTACTGAGAAAGGCTCGATCCTGGGACACGCTTCAACCCTCAGAGCTTTTAAACGTCCCCCTAATGACTTTATGGCTTTTTTGGAAAAGTGTCAAGTCACTGAGTGCACTCACACAAAGAGAATCGAATATTTCTGGCGGCTTGGCCGTCGAAGAACTGGGTTAAGTGGGAAGGCGAGGGTGGAATTACTCTGCAGCGAATGTAAACAAACTGGAAGGATCTATTTGATCACAGGACACGCCAACGTGTGTTTAAAACGCCATATTTCACACAGGGTAACGAGGAAATTGTCCTCTGGGATGCAAATAATGTTTACCACCATTAAAACACTTCTTTAGTGTTGTTCAAGGGCGTTTAGACACAAAGAGGACACGTCCTTCATCAAGAAACCATTGAGAAACGACTTCTGACAGGAGTTTATCATATCAACATACAGGACAAAGTCTTTAGTGTCTTTACGTAACTATGACTAATTTTCAAAATGAGGCTCAATATTTAATTTAGGTTTCGGGGCTCATTTGAAACAGTCGAGCTAAAAAAAGGCATCCAGAGTTTAAACCCGACAAAAACAAACTGTTTATTCATCCGTCAACATTCCTCGCCACACACCACGAGAGAGACGGCGACCAGCCAGATGACGACTAAATGAGGACTAATGAGCGGCGGCGTGTTAAATCAGACCTAATCCAGTTCGGTTTCTTCAGACTATTGTTGGCACAAGAAATGAAACTCTTCAGCCCGTCGAGTATCACGATGAGATTTGATGACTGACGGCTCAGTCGACTAAATCTGGTTGAAGTTTGATTCCATTTCTGACGTCATGTTGCACTGAAGTCGACCAAACAATCTTAAAGTCAATTTAGTGACTGCTGTTTGTAGTTTCTCGATTATCTGCAGCCTCACAGTCACCGTGATTTTGCTGAAAATTGTCAGTTATTATGACAGAAATTGGCGGACCTTGCTGCGGTACCTCTAGAGGTCGTGGACCCCTGGGTGAAGACCCCTGATGTACATAATCAAACTTTTCTTGGGATGTCTCATCCATTTTGACTTGTTGAGCTTCACACTTCATGCATTAACTTGAAAACAGCCTGTGAACTTTCCAACAATGATCATAATTCTCTGAAACAACAACAGTGCCGTCGACACATCGACCAAAACCTCAGGGCCAACGCTGGAAGGCAACGTCAGCGAGCTCTGCAGGTAGAAAGTCTGCACACTTTGAATACTCTGAGGTTCAACCATCAGGAGAGACTGAGCTCCACCTTCTCCCACCTCATTATCAAAAGGAAGCATCCACTGAGTAATAACGATGAGGAAGGCGAGCATGACGGGAAGATGAACATCTCTCTCTCTTTTTTCTCTCTGCTGTGAATGAACATGAGCTCTTCACAACGAGCTGTTGCTCATTCAATGCAGGTTTTGTTCAGAGCAACTGAAGCAACGGCTCACTTACTGATAAACCAAAGGGAATGTCAAGTTACTCACCGCAGACAAAAATTCAGTTTTGAAATAACACAACGTGGCATCTGATGGATGAGTTTATCCACATTAGTCAGAAGTGAAAGAATTTCTGAGAAAAGTCAAACAACAAACGGAGAAATGCTGGTCCTCGTCAAGTATCTATTGTCCAAACCAAAAGTATTAATAACAAAGAGAGTTTGGTGTCACTGCTGGGTGAAATCTCCCAGCCTGGGGGAATTTTCATGCTTTCCTATCAGCCACGATGGAAACTGATGAAGTAAAGAATGAAACTGTAAGAAAGAAAGGTTGACAAGAATCTCCAACTCTGCAGATAACCCAAGAGTAAACATGAAGGCCATGACGTGACTCAAAGTTACATTAACAAGACAACAAGACAATTTCCAAGATCAGATCTCAACGTTAGGGTTAGGACAAGCCCGGGGCCGATCGGTACCGATGTTCAGTCCAGATTATCTGATAATGTGAGATGTTTACAGAGAAGAAGTAGCTGTATCTCATGTTCAACGTCAACTGTGAACCTGCAGAGTTATCAGCAACGACCACAAAGGTGGTGACGGAAAAGTAGAAAGTCTCCAAAAGCAAAGAAACACTTAAAGATCTGGAGTTACTTCCCACCTCAGACTTCATCGCCGCCTCGTTCCCCAACAGCCAAACTGCAACATAAGTCTCAATGGACTTCTCAGTCTGTTGTCTTAACAGAGGAGACAAAATCAATCAGCTCATTAAATCAGGTAATGACCAAACTTTTCTCTCTCTGAGGAGTATTCAGAGGAGAGTAGGCACTGTCACAAGGTAACAGGATCGCATGAGAAAGGGCTAATTACTGGAAATGGATGTTTGGTTGTTCGGGTTGAGCCTGTGCTTGTGTTGTGTGTGTGTGTGTGTTTGTGTGAATGGGGGTTTTCCAGGAAGCTGTTGTTGAACACAGAGTCTAGGATCAGATAACCGTCCGTCTACTTCTGCCTCAGACGGGATCAGGAACAGAGACTGCACGGCCGAGACGACGGCGACGACAACGTCAACGTTCTGATCAGCTGCCGGCCACGGAGCAGGAGAAGGGTGATGGCATGTGATCGAGGAATAGCAGATATTCAAGGGTACCTACAAGAAATCTGGTTGTTTTAGTCAACATTCAATTTTGTAAATTCCCATAGAAAGTTTCCAACTTTTTTTGCAATCAGGAGCAGAAAACTAAAGTTTCCATCCTGCAGGTGTTTCCTTTAAATCATGACGGTGTGTTTTGTAGGTCAGGTGTGTGTGTACAAGTGTATGTACGTGTCATGCAGTGTAAACTGCCTTCAGGTACGTGTGAATCATAAATCACAACAAACCGCGAAATGAAGCCACGGATCAACCACGAGATATCGATGACACACCTCGTCTGTCAGGTGATCAGAGGACAAACGATACGTGCATCTTATTTTATAATCACAGTAAACTGAACGATTGAGTTCACACACACACACACACACACACACACACACACACACACACAGGTTGAGTAGCAGTACTTGTTACAGCAGGTCTGCAGGAGCGTCACCCCGTCAGTGAAAATAAATCAAACCGGGTCGGATCCAGAAACATCATTCCTGCTTTTAATTGCCCATTTCAGCAGCAGGAAACCACGACCCAGCAGGACGCTCTGGGATTAGTGTCAGGAGAGCGTCCACTCATTTTCTCTGGATTCTTACAAATATCAGGTCCACAGCCACCGAACCAAGACATGACCTCTCACGCAGCGAGCTGCACGGGGAGGGAGTACGTGGTCGGATCTGCAGACACGTCACGGACCGGAGGAGTGACGGTTCTTAACATTATCTTAATGAGGTTTCTGCTTTAATACACACCGACACCGGAGGTCATGCAGAGGTCAGCTGACAGCAAAGGTCACGAGCTGAACCTGAACCTGCATACACACCTGAGCATGCAGAGTTATTCCATCATGTTTAACCGTGTTAAAAGCTTTGAATGGATGAACACAGTGACCCTTCACATCAGACGGGGCAACAATGAAGAAGAAGAACGACCTTTCTATGAAAGCTGAGGCTGATTTATCATCACGTCCAGGTCGATTTGATACGTGACTGAGTGATCCCGGCCTGTGCATATCACACCACGTTAACGGACAGATGCACATCGCGGAGAACATGTGCCGTACGAACACGCACATGTGGAAGGAGTTGGAGAGAGTGAGAGAAGAGGAAGTGTCCGGATCCAGAGGAATGTTTAGAGCCATCCGGCAGGAAGTGAAGGCTTTATAGAAAGCCGGAGGAGGAGAGAACAGACGGAGAGAGGAAGGTGGTGAAAGACAGACGGGACTCGACCAACAGATGATTTACTGTCAGACTGAGGAGCAGGACGAAGTGATGGAGACGCACTCTGTCACTTTTTCAGCTGTGACTCAGTTTGTGTTGATCAGATCGATCTTTTACACGTTTATCCTCCAGGAGTTTTAAATTCACACTGAGACTGTCGGATAGTTTGCAGATAGTTTTGCTTCATTCATGAGTTTGAAACTTGTTTGATTAACGTCCGCTTCAGCCGACGTGCCAAACAGGTTTCACAGAAAAGTAAAAACATGTTTTGTGCTGCTGGTCCTGCATCCTGATCCCTCACGCTGACGTGTTTGCAGCCAAAACATGCGCGAGCCGTCGGCCTTCGCCTCGTCCTCGTCTGAATGCCTGACCTCGTCGACCGTGACGCTCTCTTTATCACAATAACGCAGACCTGGGCGAGCACAAGGCTGCCATTGTGGTGTCTGAAACTGTGGATTAACCTACGAAGTGAGACACGGAGCAGATGTGAAAGAAGCTGGAGGACAGAAATGTGTTCTCTTAAAAGAAGCGAACCCTCGGTGTGGAACCCACAGGTCTGCTCACACGGGGTCAGCCGTGTTCATCTCATTCAAAGGTGACCCGGGAGGACGTGGAGGACGTCTGCAGGTGCATCGATGTCAGGAATTTACAACAAAGCAGCAGTCAAACAACATTTCACTGTCAGCTTCTGGACTTGATCGACTCCTTTGATCGAGCTGAACAGCTGCTCGGGTCACGCGCTGTCTGATTCTGATCTCATGATCTCATGTAGTCGATTTATTAGATACACCTGGAACAACCGACGATGATCGTGACTCGACCAGAAGAGATTCTGAGGCGTGTTTTAGAAGGTCGAGCTGGCAGGAAGACAGAGTCCAGTCAGTTTTCAAAATAAAACACCCTGTGAACGTGGTGCTGATGTTAAACTTCATCTCACGATGCAGAGAGGTGTTTCTAATATTTCGTCCACCCTCACGTTACAAACTGAATGAACTCGTCCAAAGTGAAACTCTGACGTTTGTTCTGACTCCTCTGACGTTTCTTAACTTGTTTCCTCGTTTCTTTTTCTGACCAAAGAGTTTCTGAAGAAACGTCTTAAAGCTTCATCAGGGTGGAGGCTTCATGTCTCGGCAGCACCATGCCGCCGTGCTGCTTATTAAAATGATACATTTCAATAAGAGCTCTGGTCTGCAGCTAAAAGGAGGAAATAAAAACAGTCAGGTTTCCTGTCTGGGTCTGGGTCCTGGTCTGGGTCTGCACCTCCAGGTCTGAGACTTTGTTTAATTTCCCACAGTCACAGTTGGCCCTCTGCCCTTCACACAGAAACCAGTTTAAGATGGAGAAGCGGCTCGCAACCAGCCTGCAACTTTATTTTCACTAAACATTAAAAATGACGTGACACCGGAGACGAGTGTCACAAACCTAACAAACATGTTTACACTATGTGGCCAAAAGTATGTGGACGAAACAACGCTATGTCAGACAATCGTGGGCAGACACAAGCGGCATAAAGAAATCATTTAAACACACATAACTGTTGTAACTATTCCATTCAGAGCTTCAGATGTTCCATTATGAGTCATGAGGAAGGTCATGAGGTGCGTTTGAAAGCTCTGGAACCACAAAGTCAGTTTGAATTCAGGATTCAGGCAAGCTTCAGGTGTCCACACACTTTTGTCCATGTTGTATCGCTCTCCCCCGAGTTTCTCTGACTCCTCTCAGATGTTCTCCTCTGAGCTTCTTCAGATTTTCTGAGGAAGTGACCTCTTCTTGGTCACTTGTCAAGGTGACCCGGAGAGACTCCTGAACACACAAAAAGCTGCAGACCGGGCAGAACTTCAGCCGAACGTACGGCACAGTTGTAGAGCGAGGTCGGGTCGGGGAGGGAGGGAAACGTCGAATCTGCAAGCTGTTTAAATTCCTTTCTGTTCCTCCTGGCTTCTTCTTCTCCTCACACAGGTTTCAGGTTTCAGCTTTAAAACAAGCCGGGGAGCCGCGGAGGGAGGCGAGGAAACACTCCGACACAGCAGAGCGACTCGTTCATCGTTAAAATGAAGCGGTATAAAACCCGGGCCGGGCTCTGTTTGTTGTGGTGAGCCTATTAACGTCCATGATTGAGGCAGTTACGTTTAATGGGTCTTAATGAGAAACGCAGACGGGCGAGGCTGGTGGAGGGAAGAAAGGTCAGAGGAAGAAAGTTTGAAATCTAGAAAAGCAGGTTAACGTTCGTTTAGAAGCTCTGAGCGGAGTTTAAACCTCCCGAGCAGCTCGTCGCCAAACTCCGAGCTCAGACTGCCAAATCTGCAGCCGCCGTGACGGCTCATGTTTGCTGATCATTTGTCTCCCGGAGAGGAAAAAAAGCACATAAATGCAACACAGCTCTGCCAAGTCAGACGTCTGTAAATCAGGATGTTCCCACCACGTCGTGGACCGAGGGATTTCTGACCTACCGAGGCGACGCGCTGGGTTGATCTGACTAAAATCTATAATCCATGATTGGCGATCACAGCCTGAAAGCAGAGGTTTACAACCCGCTCACGCTCACAGGACGCTGGGATGAGTTCACCTTCATGGGGCCCGAACACACAAATGAAATGTGAGAAAGTGTCACAGCCCGCAGACGCACAGCTTCAGTTTCAGGGGTTACGAGCCAAACGTGTTGGGAAGCAGAGCCGTGGAGGATTAGTTCACATCATTCATGCTCACTGAGAGTTTTCCACTAACACTAATCTGTGTATCTGCAGCCAGTCGACCAACCAACATGTTCTGTGGGTCTGTATCAGTCAGACTTTATTTGTGTAGCACTTTTCATGTAAAACATGTAACACAAAGAGTTTCAGCAGGCAGCAGGACCAACTGGGGGGAGGACCTACTGTCCCCTTCAGACGTTAGGGGTTGCTCAAAGGAACCTGGACAGCCCCCAGACTGTGCTGGACTTGAACCGGCCACTCTCAAGTTCCCGAACCAAAACCCTGAGATACCGCCGCTCCTTTATACCTGTGTCGCCTGTTGGTTGTTAAAAACATGATAGCATCTTATCTGTGTGTGTGTGTGTGTGTGTGTGGTGTGAATAAATGTACCTTCACTAAACACTCTCACACCTGAGGACAGCCTGCTCTCTGATTGGTGCACAGGTGAAGTCTACCCGGCACCACGCCCACCAGTTCAAACAGAAACAAACCCTGTAACCGACTCCACTGTGTCCACACACACACACACACACACACACACACAGACCGATCCTCTGCTGCCTGTTCATTGGATATAATGAAACTGGACATCGGCCAATCAATGGCGCCCACCAACCAGGTCTGTTTTCCCGTGCAGCCTCGAGGGCGACCCGAGTGAAACCTGAAAGGAACCTGCCTCGTCCTGCCTGCAGCAGCTGCTGCTCCGAGTTTCACTGGAAGATTTTACTGGTTCAGAATGAAGTTTAAAAAGTTTTCCCGCTCTGCAAAACGTACAAACATACAAACGTTCTGAATCTGTTTGGGGTCAGTCCAGATGAATCTGTACTCAGACCACAGCTGGACCTTCAAACTTCACTGCACAGGAGAGAAAATGAGCAAGTGATGAAATCCACAGTCTGCGGTCAGACTCTATTTATAGTCCCTGGACTTGGCCTCTGGCCTCCGGCCTCTGCTGCAGACTGTTTGGCTGCAGCTCAGTAATTAGGACGAGAAACCTTCGTCTAACGGACGTGTCATTGTCGACGCGTTCGTAGTTTGGGATGATGCGTCGCTGGATCTCTGCAGCATGCAGTCTGAGTGAAGAGCGACTTCCTGAGTGAGTTCAGTGATGAGAAATTAATCACAAGTTTCTCTGCTGTGAAATAACACACTCTCTAACAGAGCTCATTTAAATACTGTGAAGCTGTGACACCTGACCAGTCTGCATGTTTACACACAAGAAGCAGAAATGAGTTAGTTCACTGAAGTTTTTCCTGCTGAGATCCTGATCACAGCGTTAACAAACAAACTAAAGCAGAACCAGATCGTTACATAAAACTGAAAAAATCTGGATTAAACCTAAAAAACAAAACTCAAACAGAGAAGATTTAATCTGCTGGATCATAAAGAAAATTCATTTAACTCACGGCGTGTCTGTAAAACATAAAAACTGAGGATTCCACATTTCTTTGTAAAATCTGAAATTTGAGGGTTAAACTCAAAAATCGGGACGTTAATCCAGATTAAATCTGAAGGTTTGAGATTACACTAGGTTATGAAAAGTCAAGAATTTTGTAAAACCAGAAAATTCCATATTCAAACACTGAAATTTGGAATTAAACCACTGAATGTTTTCAGGTTCAGACACAGAAATTCAGGATTAAAACGGAAAATTTGGGATGAATGATCCCAGATTCGTAGATGCTTGAAAGCATTTACTGACATCAAAGTGTACCCATGATGCTTTGTGTTCTTCGTACAGTAAACCGTCACAACGAGGCGACGGTTGACGGTTTGAAGCCCGTCGTCGCCGTCGCCGTCGTCCACAGACTCGGTCTTTGTCCGGCGTCGCTCGTCTGAACCGTCTCCACCATAAATATGAAACTTCCAGCTTCCAGCTCACATTCCTCTCCGGCTCCATCTGTGCAGGCTGGAAGCTGCTTCACTTCCTCGTCAAATGCCCTTTTCCTTAAAGAGTGGGCTCTTTGTTTCAGCTGCGATTAGCTGGCAGATAGAAAGGCAGGCAGGCCGATATTTGAGACTATTGTGCTCAGCCTGACTCTGGCACTCACACATATTCTCTCTCTCAGCCAGATGTAGCATTCGCTCGTCAGGACTCAGAGAAACCTTCAGACCTCTGACTGTTTGTTTTGCTCAGCCTGAACGCTCCCATGAGCTCGGCCAGTCTTCTGACCTTTGACCCGTTCATGCCGCTCAGAGCCTCTGTGGATTTGAAAACTGCACGAGCACCAATGAGAACGCAGACAACCCTCAAACCAGGAAGCAGAGGGTTTGTTTTACCGTTACACCGCGACCTGAAACCGGTTTTAAATCGAGTCCTTTCCTGAAGGCTCGGCGTGCCGGAAACATTAAAACGACTTTCAGGAGTGACTCAGGTGTTGCTGCCGTTACCTGGCTGACGTCACCGCGGAGAGGTGTGGGTGCTGATGTTGTAATCAGCCACCGTGAGTCACAGCTCGTGGAACATTTACACAACCAGCAAAGTTTCAGAACATGGAGGTTAACCACACACACACACACACACACACACACACACACACACACACACACACACACACACACACCTGCTGATTGGTCCAGAACTGACATTTGAATCAAACCTGAACTCCCTGCAGCTCAAACTCATGAATTCAAAATGTTTTTGTCCAACACTGAAAGATAAAAGTCAGAAAAGCAGAGCTATGTGGAAGCTTCGTGTGTCACGATGATTAAACATCTGAAGATGAACTCTTCAGCATGACAGATACAAACTCTATGAACACAGCGATGACTGCAGGGCCAATCAGAAGCTCCTGATGGGATGCAGGTTTACATTTTCTATTAATAGATTCACTTTTCTTTTTTTTCCCCCTTGGAGGAAACGAGAAGAGAGGTACGGAAATACCACAGATCCACCGGGACACGGTCCAACCCACCAACCAGCCCCCCGGCCTCACTGTGACCAGCACAGTCCTCAGTCATATTCTGATGATATGATAAGTGTGTTTACAGAGCTCATTTAAATACCATGAACCTCTGACACCTGACAGGTAACTACAATGTTCAAGAGGATTTAAACAACCTGAAAGGATGAAATTAAAAACACAAATAAACCTGAAGAGAGTTAAATAAAAACCTGATGACATCCAGAGCAGATTTAATCTGCTACATCATAAAGAAACTAATTAAATGTTCAATTAAACTTGTTTGCCATGTTTGAAAAACATAAACATTTAAACACTTTTTTTGCAAAACCTGAAATTTTTGGATTAAAAACAGAACAAACTGGGATTAACTGTTAATCCAGATTAAACCTGGCACAGGTCCCGGTGTTATTCTTCTGATATTCATCCTGTGGTGCGTTCAGGGCTCATTTAAAGTGCTTTATGACACTGTAAAACTCGGATGTGTCACAGTAGTGAGCTCTGTGTTTTATTTGCATACTCTCTAACATTAGTATGATGTGAGACTTTGTGCTGCAGGGTCACTTCATGTTTTAAAGTGGGTTTCCTGCAGGGGCTCGGTGTGTGCAGCATGCTGCATGGATGAAGCTTCTTACCTCGGTGAAGAAATTATCCATCGCTTCTTATTTTAATCCCCGAGGATTTACTGCGTGGAAACCCCGCGTGCGGCCAATCCGACTCATGTGTTGTGTGTGTGATCCAAGCAACAACAGAAACCAGAAGGGGACGCACATCCGAGACTTTCAGTCCATGGTCTTCCTCCGGAGCACAGTCAGTCAGTCAGTAGTAAATTTACTCTTTGTTTCATGGGTTACTCCTCCAGCAGACTCCTCCACAAACTTTCTCCTCTGTGCGCCTCCGTGCGTCACCGTGGCGCACAGCTCGGTGCCGGTTCGGGTGCTCGGTTGTCGGTTGTCTGGTTGTCTGGTTGTTTGGTCAACAGACAACAAACGCGCAGCTGAAGGTAATAAGAGAGAAGCCGGTCAAACTTTTGGGAGACGCTGCAGTCAGTCAGTCAGTCAGTCAGTCAGACCGGTGCACAATAATCCTGAAGCTCCACCCTCCATGCAGCGCCTCCTCCTCCTCCTCCTCCTCCTGCTCCTGCTGCCCTCCTGCCTCTCTGACTCCTCCTGCTGTCAGACATGTGGAGACAACAGTCACTTCAGTTCATGTGATGTTTGAAACAAACTTAAATAACTCGGTGCCTTGCTCGAGGGCACCACGGCAGAGCCCAGGAGGTGAACTGGCACCTTCCCTGCTGGACTTTGAACCAGCAACCCTCTGTTTCCCAAGCCAAGTCCCTACGGACTGAGCTGCTGCCGCCCCATTATAACCATCAACCTGACCCACTAAAGAAGACCATGTGCTATGGTTGAAAGCTCAGGACGTGGACCTTGAGTTGGGATTGTTTGGTTCTGTTCAGAGGGTTTCATGACCTTTCTGTTTGGACTTTGCAGGTTCACGGGCGACGGATGGTTTGATGAACACAGGACAAGTTATTTTTGTTAATAATCTGCCTCAAAAACAAACCACAAAAAATATGATTGTTATTTTCTATATATGATCAGTACACTAAAGCTGCTGTGTTTGACTGAACAAACAAACATGTGAACTACACGATGTAAAAGGGACAAAGAAGAAATGAAAGTGTGAATTAAGATCCATGTAAAAGTTTAAAGTCTGTGACAGCCGATCTGAAGGACGCTGGGTTTGTTTTCGGGATCTCTGATTCATCTCAGGTGTCGCTGAATTAAATATTTACTTTCTTAATAATTATTAAATGTTTCTATCAAACAAACATTGACACAGCGGAGATGATGAACACGCTGAGGGTGAGGCTGACTGAGATTCTTTGTTTGTGGCTGAAAACATGAAGATCTGATGACTTGAGTTTTACACGAAGCCTGTGACTCCAAGTTTATCACATAATGAACTCACAACACTGTGTGTGTTAGTGTGTGTGTGTGTGTGTGTGTGTGTGTGTGTGTGTGTGT
>NC_040012.1:5744185-5795843 GCF_000972845.2 Larimichthys crocea
CGGACAATGAGATGAATCAAAAACCAGCTCCTTCAGATCAGCTGTCACAGACTTTAAACTTTTACTTTTTTTTAATTCACACTTTCATTTCTTCATCATGTAGTTCACATGTTTGTTTGTTCAGTCAAACACAGCAGCTTTAGTGTTCTGATCATATATAGAAAATAACAGTCAGATTTCTTGTGGTTTGTTTTTGAGGCAGATTTTTCTGTCATTAACAAAAATATTTTGTCCTGTGTTCATCAAACCATCCGTCCTCATCCGAGGCTGGAGCTGATCCCAGCTGCCGTCAGCAGTTCATCACCTGCAAAGTCCAAACAGAAGGTCATGAAACCCTCTGAACAGAACCAAACAATCCCAACTCAAGGTCCACGTCCTGAGCTTTCAACCATAGCACATGCTCTTCTTTAGTGGGTCACGTTGATGGTTATAATGGGGCGTAGGGATTGGCTTGGGAAACGGGGGTTGCTGGTTCAAAGTCCGCAGGGAAGGTGCCAGTTCACCTCCTGGGCTCTGCGTGCTGCCCTCGAGCAAGGCTTGAGTTTGTTTCAAACATGACATGAACTGAAGTGACTGTTGTCTCCACATGTCTGACAGCAGGAGGAGTCAGAGAGACAGGAGGGCAGCAGGAGCAGAGGAGGAGGAGGAGGAGGAGGAGGAGGAGGCGCTGCGTGGAGGGTGGAGCTTCAGGATTATTGTGCACCGGTCTGACTGACTGACTGACTGACTGCAGCGTCTCCCAAAAGTTACCGGCCTGAATTAAATATTTATTTTCTTAATAATTATTAAATGTTTCTATCAGACAAACATTGACACAGCAGAGATGATGAACACGCTGAGGGTGAGGCAAACATTTTGTCCGCTGACTGAGATTCTTTGTTTCTGGCTGAAAACATGAAGATCTGATGAGAAACATTTGACTTGAGTTTTACACGAAGCCTGTGACTCCAAGTTTATCACATAATGAGCTTACAACACTGTGTGTGTGTGTGTGTGTGTGTGTGTGTGTGTGTGTGTGCTGACCTGAGTTGCTAATGGGTGGCAGAGCTGGTGTCATGCCAGAACAGGAGCTGGGTAAGGAGTCAATGTAATCTGCAAGAGTAAATGTGGGACTGACTAAAAATACTAAAATAAAAGGCTGAAAGACGCCGAGCTGGGAAATCATGACAAACACACACTGCAGATGATCCTCAGCGTTTCACTGTCACATCGTTGTGTTCGAAACATCAGCATTGTCTCACTGTCTCATTAAAGAGTGAGAACACGATCTGTAGGAGGAGGTGGATGTCTGAAAGCTGAGCAGAACCAGGTGGAGCAGCTCTCCAGTGGTGGCTCACATTCAGCTAATTCTACATCAGTTCTGAGAAAGAAGTCCACAAAAGGCAGCCAAACATCTCGGGTCCAGTTGCGGCTGAGTGTTGGTGAACTTGGGTGTGTTCTGGCAGCAGAATCCGTGCATGGCTGCCAGGTTCGGGAGGTTTGGAGGGAGCTGACTCGCACACTGAGAGTTTATGTAGATCCAGTTCACGTTACTCCACCAGCTTTGGAACAAATGTTGAAGTCAGGTATACATCCAGTGAGCACGCATACCGACT
The DNA here is from genome assembly GCF_000972845.2 of Larimichthys crocea. NCBI lineage: Eukaryota > Metazoa > Chordata > Actinopteri > Sciaenidae > Larimichthys > Larimichthys crocea. Next base: position 5,745,781 of record NC_040012.1, read on the forward strand.
GTAGTCCAAGAACTTTTTGGCCACCTGAACTTCATCCTAATGTTTGATTTGTACTGTACAACATGTGACATGATGACTGACTGAAGACGGCACAGTGATGTCAACATGTTCAAGGGTCAAGAAGGCCACGAACCCGAGAGCTTAAAGTCCTTCTGAGAGACATCCTGACTTTGTAAATGCCACAAAGAAGCCAACAGGAGTGTCTGGGTGAGACCACTGAAGCATCCGGGCCATCATCTCATAATCCAATAAACAAACTGTGAAAGAAATGTAATGGTAAAATCAGACAGTGAATGAACCGTGTTAGAGTCAGTGTTTCATTTGGTGTGGTCTAACAGTAAAATAACGTTGGTCTAACAGTAAAATAACGTTGGTCTAACAGTCTATCTCTGTTTCTACAGTGGTGTGTTTTTACGGACACGTAATGAATCGTTCATGCTTCTTAAAGGGACAGCACTCTCTGAAGTTATTGGCTCTCGGCGTCTTGTATCTTCACACCTGTGTGCTCTCTGGATTCTGGACTCCTACCTGTTGTTTGTCTCGAGGTGTCCTCCACCCTTTATCACTCCACAGGTCACCTGTCTGGAAAATGTCACCTCTGTGACCTTTGACCTCTGATTCCTGCCCACCTGCAGAGGTTAAGTAACACTCGTTCCCTGCAGCGACGGCGTGTAAGCCCCTGAGGATTCCTCAGTCAGGGTCACAGCTCCACCTCTGCTCTCCACCTTCATTGTCCAGGATTTCTGGGAGTTGACATGTTGGAGTTTGGTCTGATCGGCCTGCTGAGTGATGAGGAGCTGCTGACGGCTGAGCTGTTTACCTCTGCATGATGATTATTTACACATTGTTGTGTATATCAGTCATTTCACTTTTATTATGTCCAAATACAAAAAAACAAAAACAAAGATTACATCAGGTTCAAATGGTCCAGCCAGGTTAGTCTGATCTTATTTTAACGGAATAATATTAACTCAAGGAAACACCACCTGCTGATCTGATGAAGATCATGAAATATGGTTGAGAGTCACTGTAGGAAAACGACAGGAAGTGGACCTCGAGCTAAGATAACTACCATTTCCATGATATGAACCTTGACACTAAGTTAGTTTAGTTTAGAAACAATTCAGATTTTTGGGTTAGGACAACTTAAGTTAAGTAAAGATAAGTTAAGATTAGGTTAGGTTAAGTTTTAGGTTGGGTTACCAGCAGGTGGCGGGCAGTTTAGTTTAGTCTTTGTTCATTTATCCATTTTATCCTTCAGCCAAAACTCTCCAGTTCCCACCTGCACAAAATATGAACTTTTGACAGCTGAAATGATATAAATATAAATATAAATATAAATATAAATATAAGAGTACAGGCAGAGAACATTAAAGGAGATCATGGGTCCTCTGCTCCCTTGTTTCCTTGGACCGATCATCTCATCATGGAGGACTACAGGAGCCACTTGTCTCTTTTGTTGTTTGATTCTTTGCCAGCATCTCCAAACTTCCAAATCCCCCCAAACAGGATGAGGAAGACAAACATTTCCTGTGGTCGTTTCAGACTTCTACCAAAGATGTGAGATATCAGAGCTGGGATTCCTGTTCGGAGCGTCTGTGGTGAAGCCAACACAGACTTCCTTCAACCGGTATCGTGCTGAAAGGAAGACAGACAACGACACACTGAATCATCCTGGAGGAGAGGGAGTGCATGGAGAGCCAGGTAATCTGGTAAACTTTGCTAGCAGCCAAACATCAACCAGGTCACCAACAGACAGCAGACCCAGCAGCAGCTAATATCACGGACTAGTCCAACAGCAGTCAGCTTCTTCTCCTTCTTCAAGGTGGTCCACAACACGCCTGTGTACAAACACCAACACTCCCCCGGTGCTCTGAACTCTAAGTCTCTGGCAAAGTAGTGCTATGACATATTATAAATGAAATTAGACACGTTAAATTGTTCCTCACAAACCTCGGTAACAGCCTGCCACTGATCATTTACTGACCCTGTCAGCACCTGGTACACCTTAAAGGTAAAACCCAAATAAAGAGTTCTTAAAGGACTCAAAGACTGAGGGAGAGGGAGAGAGGAAAGGAGAGGGAGGTTACTCACAGTCAAGCCTGTCTTCGACTCCCTGTGATTACCGAAAGTTAAATGTCCATCTTAACCACTTACCGTCAAATGATGACGCAGCAAACTCTTTCAGTCTGGGCCGGGCCCAGTGATTACTATCAACCTCAGAGAAACACCACAAACACTTGGAAACAGTGAAAACACTAGAATAAAAGAGTGTTTGTGTGGTCACTGAATGGATTATTGAGGACTACAGTCGTCCCTCACTATAACGTGGTTCACCTTTCGTGGACTCGCTGTTTCACAGATTTTTTTTAGTGTAATTTTGCATGCTTTCTTTTTACAGTGTACTGTACAGTATGAACGCGCATTGTGTTTGACGTCCTGATTGGCTAAGGGAGTACTGTACAAAATGTGTTGTATGTTCTGCGCTCGGAAAAAAACACCTGCACCAAGGCCTTCAGAGGGAAAAGCCGTTACAGCGGAGCGGCGCCAGGACAAAGAGGAACTGTGAAATACGGTTTCATTTACTAATACAGTGTTGTACTTATTTTTGTTAAATCTACGAAAGTTTGAACTTTGAGAGAGTTTAAATAAGAGAGAAATGTGAGAAAATGTTAATGCCTGTCTGAGAAACGTGTATAAAAGTGTGTGGTTAGGGGTTTTACGGCCTTAAAACATGGATAATAATTGTGGATTTGCGGATTTCGTTTATTGTTTGTTGTTTTTAGAACGTATCCATCAAGAGAAACGAGGGATGCTGATGCTAACTTACTTACCTGTTCTATGTGTTAAACTAAAGTCAACTGTAGCATTATGTTGCTTGTGCTACATGGTTGTTTATTGCCTAGCGTCTACGCCTGGCAACCCTTCTCCGGCGGCGGCTGACGGTGGACCTGCGGGTCCTCCTGCGCCGACGGATGGGGCGAGAAGCTCTGCGTGTACGTCTGGGCATTGTTAAACCAGTACTACAACAACAACAACGCACTGGGTCCTATTTATAAACTTTGATGATGTCATAGATGATGTCACTGATGATGTCATAGGTCACATGACCTCACCAGTGGGGGTAGAGCAGAGGTTGACATGTGACCTGTGACATCATCAGTGACATCATCAGTGACATCATAAAGGTGTACACACAGGAACCAGAACACTGATGCTTTTAGTTGCAATAACCAGCCATGTAGCATGAGCACAGGCGGACAGGTAAGTATGGTAAAGGTAAGGTATGTCCATATGCATTAGTGTATAACCTGTGTCCTGTCTGTCTAATGTGATGCAGACTCTCCGTGTCAGACGTCTCACATGTTGACAAAACTTTACAAACCGAGTGTCAGAGTGACACCACAGGTCTGTGACACAGTCAAGATCCACTTGATAACTACGATGTCACATCGCGGGACGCTGTGGACACCGGGTCATCATGACGTCATTCATTTCTGCTGACATCATTGTGCATATAAAACAGAAAGGAAGTACCTTTAACATGTTAGTAAAATACACAATGTGTGTACATCAGGGATCAGGGTTAGGCACTGTAATCTACATGTTAATGGGCTTCCACAGCAGTGATATGGGAGAGAGGTGCGACTGTATGCAGATGACGCTGTTATATTTAAACTAAATGCAGACTGCAGACATCAGACTGTCCACACTGTTATTTGCAAGTAATCAGATTAGATTTGTCACCAAAATATCTGCATGGTTGCTATGGTAACGTTGCCAGTAACTATGCTAGTAAAGCAGCTTTGTCTTTATCAATACAGACGCCTGCAGACAGTTTGATTCAGCATCTGTTGCTCTCTGTTTTGTCCTCTATACATTATATATATAAAATATATAAAAACAGCTGAAGTGGATCCATTAGACTCGACCCAGGACGATCTGTGCAGCATAATTGATGCTTAAATAATGCTGATGACTGTGGTTTGTCTGTCATGACTCGTCCCGACCACATCACCAGAACCAAACGCTTTAAAGCTGCTTTTGAACTCGACTCTGATGTTTTTTTCTTTAAACCTCGGGCACAGTCTTCACTTCAGCGAATCTTTCTGTCGCAATGACTGACTCCAAGATTCAAAATGATAATCAAAAGGTGAAGACGTGCAGATGACTCAGCTACAAATGAAGCACGGGAAGTCGTGTTTGTTGTTTGGTGCTCACTGCATGAAACTACTCCAGCAATTTAGGATTACATTTATAATTATTTGGTGATTGGAGATTAAATTAACATCATATTCGGTGCAGCAGAAGCTGATTTACTCAGATTTTTAGCTCCCCAAAACACTTGATACCGCACAGGGCTGGACATTTTGAGAAATTGGTAACCAGTTCCTGGACTTAGCAATCATGTTTTATCATATTATAAATAGGGAGAGCAGAAAACAACACCAGCAAGCTTTGAATCATAACTGCGAAAATAACTGCAAAGTATCTCAAAATGACAACCATATTTTTTAGTTTCGGTAACCAAAATCTGCCTGGCAACCAAGTTTCTGTTGAGTTCCCATAATGCAACTCAATAGCCTTGTATATTAGATCACTGGGGGTCCAACATGAGGGTCCTAACCCCCATGAGGGGTCGCCAAAGCATTACAGGGGGACTGCGAGGCCTTCTTGATTTTAAGGGGTGTACGAACATTTGAAACTAATCTGCAAAAATCTGCAGATAATTCATCCAAATTGTTTGTTTGGCACAAAATTCCTGCAGTTATTGTTGAACTGTTTGGGTTCATTGTTCAGTTCATCAGCTGTTCTGAATAAAATATGAAAAATATCTATAAAATATGCCACTAAGTCGTTTACTTGATGATAAAAAATAAAGATTGTGGGTCCAATGAAGACAAAATTAACCCGTTTTCACAGTACTACTGGCTCCACTGTCCTCATTAACTCTGCATAAACTCTCTATAAGACTTGATACCGCTGTTTTTCTCCAACGTGTGAACTGACCTTTTAAGACAAACAGATGTGAGGCCTGTGCAGTCTTGTTGGTGGTACGTGTGCTGACGCTGGATGTCTGAAGGGTCAGTCATAGTTCATCAGCATCGTCTCCCGAACACGCAGGATTTATCAGCAGCTCTGAGCAGAGAGGTCGGGTCCGGGCAGGGTCAAGTCGGGTCACGGCGTCTTGCAGAACAAACTGACCTCTCCCTAATCCCCAAATACTTCCTGCTGGAGGGGAAAGGGAGGGTATGGGGCTGCAGTTAGCTGGTCTTCACCCTGGGAATGATGTTGATAACAAACTGCTGAGTCACACGAACGATGGAGGAAGATGTGTGTTCATTTAGTAAAACTGTGTAACAAATTCTTATTGTGTAAAACTAGTTTTTGTTCTCATACGTCAAATGATTCACTAAAAAGTTCTGAGTTCAGTTTTCTGTAAAGCTTTGACTGATCATCTCTGGGGTTTTGTGTTGGGTCTAAAGTTGTAACATGTTGAACAGTAGCAGACCCCAAATGGAAACACAAACCAAAGACCAAAGTATGAATATCAGTACACATGGTGCTCTTATTGTCTGGTTTCCCTGCCTGGTGTCATCAGATTTCCTATAAAGTTAGTCTTTTGTAGAAACAGTTTTTCCTGTCAAGTCTTTTAAATTTTTCTCTACAAATGAACTCCACTATGTCCAAAAAGCACATTTGCACCTGAAATGTAGATGACGAAATGTAAATGAACCAAAAACAGAAGTAAGGAAGAAGAAAACAGAGTAAGAGTTTCAGGTACAGAGGAGGAGAACGACCTTCAGCGTTGCTTCAGGTGAGCGAACAGTCATCGGTTCAGTTAAACAGACACACCTGAGCGTCAGGTGACTGCTTCAGAGGGATGAGTGGAACTTTTCAATCCTTTGCAAACACTGCCATCTAGTGTCTGAATGTCAGGACTACATATAACCACTGAGAAGCTTTGAAAGCCCCAAACATGACATGAAACAATGAATGTTTCCCACTGGTAAATATGAAATATTCATTCATGTTAATTGACTTGAAGTCACGATTTTAGTATTAAAGTTATTAAACTTTTCTGATCTCGCTCACTCTCTCCTTTTCTCTTCTCCTCTGCCATCATGTCCATAGAGGCTGCTCACCCAGCTCCGGTTCTGGCACGACACTGGCTGTGCTCTCCTGTCAGCTGTCAGTCATTCTGTTTCATTAACGAGCTGATGATGCACACACCTGACATAATTAAAGGCTCTGTGTTCTTCTTCTTCTACAGTGTCAGTGGGTTCATTTACGCATCAACAAGTCCTCCAAAGCGGACGACAGGAATAGTGTGTGTGGCTGCAGTGGACGGCAGGGGGCGCACACAGGCCACGAAGACACAAACACGGACAGAGGATGGCGGGTGGAGCCGTATTTCCACTAAAACACGCGCAAGGGAAATTCACCCTCCAGTGCGCAGAGTGATAATTTAGTGATAACACAAATTCACCGTGAAGAGATTTCACAGACAGAAGCCTAAATATGGACTTCCTCTTCAGAAGCAGAGATACTGTTAATAATATCATAAATATAAAAACACATTGCAGCAGTGTTACAGTAACAGCTCTGACATGATATGGATCAACTCATCAGATTATGAATCACCATCAGCTTCATAGATTCAGACACTAAAACAAAACACGTCCTCCTGTGTGTGTGTGTGTGTGTGTGTGTGTGTGTGTGTGTGTGTGTGTGTGTGTGTGTGTGCGTGCACAACCCCATCCGCGCGCGTTTGCACGCACGCACGTGTGGATGCGTGTGCGCGCAGGCGGAGGATCGCCGAGTCGAGCCGTACCGTGCAGCAGGCACAAGCCGCTGGGCGCGCAGGAGAAGCCGCAAAAAAAGCCACGGTGACAGCAGCCGCTACTTCGAAACTGCAGGAGCGCAGAGGGAGCGTCGGAACTTGACGGTAAGAGCCGCCACGGTCGGTTTATTCCACCTCTACCGGCGAAAAGAAACGCTTTGGACGCTCGAGCTTTGGTTTTATTTCAATTTCTTTTTTCTTTTTTTTTTTTTTGTTCATCCCTTTTGTCTTTCTCCATCTCTCCATTTTGGGGGGGGGTTTGCCGGTGGGCGCACGCGCTGCGTGGATGTGAGACACAAAAGATCCGGTAGATTCTCAAACCGGAGGAGACGAACGGAAACAAAAGATCCGGTAGATTCTCAAACCGGAGGAGACGAACGGAAACGTTTTATTAAAACAAATCCAACATTTGGATTCTTCTTCTGTCCCCGAGCTGAGGGAAATGTGCACGAGCTTAAAAAAAAACAAAAAAATCAGGGGGGTGTGTACAGTCTGGAGGAACACGCGCTTCACACACACACACACACACACACACACACACATGCACACGCGCGCACACACTCGTTTTTTAACACTTATTGAAGCTGGCGTCTCCTCACGCGCTCTTTTATTGTTTATTGATTGTGTGTGATTATATAATTTCCTGCCGGTTGCCAGGCAACGCGCTTTTTTTCTCTTCTTCATCATCATCAGTAACAGTTTGAACATCCAGAGCTGCTGCTGCTTATTATTATTATTAGTATTATTATTATTATTATTATTATTATTATTATTATTATTACTCTCGCGCCACAAACAGATTATGTCATGATTCAAGATGAATTATTGATCCCGTATTTCCGTTTTATTACGAGAAGAAGAAGAAGAAGAAGGAGGATGGAGGATGGAGGATTTGGGGAGTGTGTGTGGGTTGATGGAGGGATGGAGGTGGGAGGGGGGATGAACCCCCTCACCCTTCCTCGTGCAGATACATGTTTAGTTCTCACTCCTCTTCTTGCTGCATCGATGTGTGTGTGTGTGTGTGTGTGTGTGTGTGTGTGTGTGTTTTCTGCAGCGAGTCAAACTTTATTAGCCATCCTCCGTCGGTTAATTGCCTGGTCCTTTGTTTGCCGCGGCACGCATGCGCACTGGGAGTAGGGTGTGGATGGGAGAGATGCCACCTTGCCTATCAATAGGATGGAGGAGGAGGAGGAGGGTGGAGGAGGAGGGTGGAGGAGGCTTTTATGGTCTGTTTATTTAAATCGAAGGAAAAAAATGTGATTATAGAAATAAAACGAGATGCTTTTATTGTGGCGGAGGGATCGTGTGTGTGTGTGTGTGTGTGTGTGTGTGTGTGTGTGTGTGTGATGGAGACACAGTGGCGGTGATGCTGAAGCAGAAACAGTTTTTTTCACTGTGATGTGTTTCAGTCGATCGATGCTGAGCTGAAATGATGGAATCAAGAAAAAAACAGTCGATCAACAAGAAATTAATAATATGTCGCTGTTTTCTGTCCTTCTATGAAATAACCGACACTGATCGTTCAAAGAAATAGTCGACAGATGATTGGATATTTAAAATTATCCTGACCTGTTTACCTGTGTGTGTGGTCATGTGATCTGTTGTGTATCTGATGAATTCAAATGTTTCTCACTAATTGTTTCCTCCACGGTGAGTTTAAACCAAGCAGCAACCTCCGTGTCTGTGAAGTGAAGCCTTAAAAACTGCAGTTCCTCTAACGTCCACTTGAGGCTGGCTCCAGAAGTGAGTCAGTCTCCATAAGTCCCCATGTCCAAATGTCCAACTTCACAGCAGAAATAAACATGTTTACAGCCTGGTACAAAAAACAGTTTTGGTCTCTGTAGCTAATTTCCCCGTTCATGACAACTGTACTGAGGGTGAATTTATATACAACTCACCTGTTCACATTATATTAAGGCTTAAAGTTATGCAGGGTTAAGAGCGTGGACGCTTTGATTGACAGACGGCATAAGTTTACACACATATATAATGATCTGAGGTGACGAAAAATATCATTGTACAAGTACAACGTTTAGGACTCGTTATGCAGTACATAAGTATTATCTCCTGTGGTGAGATGATGATAACAGAGGTCATATTTCATCACAGTGTGTCAACGTTTAATGATATTTGTGCTTTTGGTTTCATCACAGTGTGTCAACGTTTAATGATATTTGTGCTTTTGGAAGATATTTAAAAAGAACAAACTCATTAATGGTGCACATGGATGAAGCATTCTGATTGGTTTAATAATATAATAATCAATAAAAGAACGTATGATTCATATCAGTATGATATGAACAAACACAGTGTCCGTTCTGTCGTCATGTGTTACATCAATAACTCGTCTGAAGCTACGTACTTGTTGAACCGGTCTTTGCCTGAGCCGCGCTATGGGATCACCATGGTAACGAGGAGGCGTGACTGTAGTAATGTGTCCTATCTTTCTGGCTGCTGATTGGCTCTCGGGAATCCAGCTCTGAGTCTGCTCATCCATTACCACCGCTGCTAACAGTGTGTGTGTGTGTGTGTGTGTGTGTGTGTGTGTGTGTGTGTGTGTGTGAGAGAGAGAGAGACAGAGACGGATGACTATGGGTGTGTGTGTGTGTGTCTCTTTGCATCACAAATACTGTCTGACACACACACTATAAGTATATGTATATATAAAAGTATATGGACAGGAATCTATTGGTGCTATAAGAGAGATGTCCACATACTTTTGTCAGGCAGAAAAGAGAGGCAGACAGTGTGTGTGTGTGTGTGTGTGTGTGTGTGTCTGACACACACATACACTATATGGCCAAAAGTATGTGGACAGGAATCTTTAGGGCCCATAAGAGAGTTGTCCACATACTTTTGTCAGGCAGAACAGAGAGGCAGACAGTGTCACAGACAAAGAGAGGGTGAGGATGAGGCATCATGCCGTGTCTCCTCTGTCCTCTCTGGGACCCTGCAGGTCTCAGACGGTCATCTCTTTGTCTTTTGATTTAAAAAACAAAACAAAATGAAGTCTTCGTCGAGGCTCCTGAGTCATGTGATCAGCGGGATCACTTCCACACGACGCTGTCTGTGTCTTAATTAAACCATCAGACGATGGAGGTTCGTTAACTTACAGCAGAGGAGACGAAGCAGGACAATGGGAGGCTGCAGCTGCTGCTTAACACACACGCAACTCAGTGTGTGTGTGTGTGTGTGTGTGTAGAGGAAGGTGGGGAATGGGTGCAGCTGCAGGTTGAGTCACTACTGCTGCTACTACTGTCACATTTGAATACAACTGGGATTGTTTTTGCTCCTGAAACGAAGATATTCTGCCAACGAGGCGAGGCTATTTTCACCGCCAGTTTCACTACGTTACGGTTCAGCATTTTTAAACGAGGCGGAGGCTCAGAGAGTTTTTGCTGCATTAGAGGAGAAAATAGCTCTGCTCGTTGACGTCGCCACGTCAGAGTCTCCGATAACTCCAGAAGAAGATTTGTCCTAGTCGCTTTCTGGGAAAAAAACAAATCACTAGAGCGTCTGAAAAGTCGCTGAGTTGTCAACACTGATCAGTGTGTAAACCACCGAAGAAGCAGTTAGAGGTGGTGCACAGGTCTTGACCTATGTGTGAGCTGTTGCAGTGCATTGTGGGATTTGTAGTATGAGTGGTGGGAGTGCGATTTACCGGCGGGCCATTAACTTATGAAAGTATCACCCTTCAGCTAAAAAATATGGAGACATGACTTTTGGTCCATATCGCCCAGCCCGGTGTGCATATCTGACCAGAAACTGGTTTTACAGGTTTTGGTGTCTGCACAAATTATAATGAGTTGCCTCAAGTGATGTCACTTGAGTCAGGGTTTGGTTGTGAGGCACGTGGACGAAGAAGTGACCTTACCAGACCTCCTCATCTCCGAGGAGACTCCAAGCTACATTAAAGTCTCAAAGCCCAAATCTCCAGATGTGTTTGGGAAGTCAATTCTTCGCCAATTAAAACGCAGCTGGAGGAATTGTGATGCTAATGTTCTGCATGTTGCAGAGAACATGCAAACTCACAGGTTCGAACCCAAAACCTTCTTGTTGTCAGACCATGGTGATAATTACTGCACCACCTTGTTGCCGTTCATAAAGATCCTCGTGTCCTGAAGTCAAACATTAACGTGCAAACACTGCCGGAGTTAAACGAGGCGTTTAAAAAAACACACAGGCATAAATTAAGAGTATTTCTAAAACCTCCAGGCTGCACTACACTAACGAGGCCTGTACGTGTTTTACAAGTCAAGAATGTACTGGGGCTTCTCCAACATTCAACACTTGGTCGTCTGCAAAGAGTCTGAGTCAACAAACAATGCAACACAATACAAGAAATGTTATGAAGTACACTAGTTATTTAATGCAGGAGACTGTGAATGCTTCATTTAATTCTAACAGTTCCTGTTTGTGTTGTAGCAGCTGAGGTGTGAAATGGGGAAGTGAATTTCTTGGAAGGCGTCCACGGTTAGCAGCCAGTTGTTTTATGTTGTTTGACAGAGCAGTTCACAGCGCTGTGAACTTCTAAATGTTCAGAGTGTTTGAGCTGCAGGGGAACCAGAACAAGCTGCAGTTTCACACTTTGGAAATTCGATAAGAGGTTCAGACTTCTGTGCACGAGCACGCATGTGCATGTGACCGACTGCCTCCGTCTGATAACCGCTCAGTGTCCGTCACTGCAGCCCGCTCGGCCCTGACAAGAATGAGGAAGTCGAATGTTTCCACTCTGTCTCAGAGGAAGAATGACGCTGTGTGTATTAAACTTCTTCTGGACGTTTATTTTGGTGCCGTTTCTGCTCAAGTGGAGTCACGGAGGGTTTGCAGGGAAGATGGAGGCGGCGCTTCGATCGTCAGGAGTTTTTATTTCCCCCAACAACATGGTCGCCCGCTGCTGCTGCCTCAGAGTTTATATCTGACCGTCTTTTTATAGAAGTTATAATGAGTAGCACAGACTTACAGTATGTCCCACTGAGGTCGTGTCCTCTGTGTTTTCTCTGGGAAGCTGTTAGTTTTACTGACCTGGACGTGAAGGTCGCAGCTTTGTAAAGCTCCACTTCTGTATTTTTAGATCTGAAATTTGACCCACAGCTAAATTTGATAAAAGATAGCATTCAATAATAGAGGAGTTTAATATCCAGCAAATCTGGCATATGTGTTATCCTTAACCATTGGGATGGTTGCAGAAAAGTTTGCAGACGTTCAATCAATATCAATATTTTTAAGTGTTTAACTGTTTAAAGACGTTTGTCCTCAGCCATAAATGTCCACACAGTTCTGTGGACTCTTAAAGGTCTCTAAAGGTCTATGGTTGCCTGTAAAAACAGGCAGATTGTTGCAGCTATTGATTGGCGTTTACAGTAGCCAATGGCGGCGTGCGCCACACCAACACCTTTAGGCAGTGCAGGTAGCGTTATAGTGTCAGCATCCAACAGCAGTGGTGGCCAGTCTGGCAGTATCGTACTGAGTGCAGGTATCAGGTGTTTGCACCTCTAATGAACTGAAGAACATCGTCAGTGTATTTCATCTGCAGACTATGTGACAGCTCAACTTCAGCACTAATGTGACCTCACACACTGAACCCGTTGACCTCGTGTTTGATGGCTCTCACAGTCGCTTCTTTTTCTGCAGCAAATGTGCAAAAAGAAAATGAAAGTGGAAGCGACGTCCGGCCGCTTCTTGCGTCCTGCCTGCTCCAGTCCCTCCGGAGGTTTTGACGGCGATGCATGAACGCGTTCTCGTCCTCGTGAGCGCCATCTGTCACATCGCGCCTCGTCTTCCAGGAAATTACAGCTCAAAACGAAAGCGACAACGTTATCTGATATGAACCCCCGGCCGGGCGGGAATGAACTCTCAAGCAATCTGAACTTGCTCTGTGCTGAATCCCAAAATCACTCACTCACTCACTTAGTCACTCAGGCGTCCTTGTGGATTTGAAAATAATTTGGCGAGGGCAGATAAAGGGTCAAGCTGACCATGTTTCTTCCAGCGACCTGCAGGAGACAGGTTTCATCCTTAAAGCAGCGCAGACGCTGATAAAACGTTGATACCTCTGAGATTTTCATTCCACAAGCTGGCACCTGTTTTTGCAAAGTGATTTCTGTGTGTTTTTGTTCCTCATCTTTATCTACAGCAGGAACATTTGTGCATATCACTTGTGGTTTTTGGTTAAATAATAACTCCTGGCTTTGAATGAAAGTGAGTTTTTCCAGGTGAAAAGCAGCAAAGACTTTCCTCATATTGTGTGCATGAGTCAATTATTAAACTGCTGGAATTTCCTGACAGTGTGAATTATAGATCAGTGTGAACTTCAGTCGTAAGTTCATATCTGCCGGCTACACTTGTTATCACTGAGCTCAGCAGCAGCCATCTTGAGTAACAGTAGAAAAGCTGCTGCATGGATCAGCTGATCATCCCTCTCCTTTCCTTTGACTGTGAAATTAAAACTATAATATTAAACTCAATCAGTCTGTTAAATTTCATGTTGTTGGTCAGTCGCTTTGTCCCAGACTAGAATACTTTGACATCTACTTGATGGATCACCAGGGAAGTTTTCTACATTCATGTTCCCAAGAGGAAGAACCCTGCCGACTCCATCGTGTTCTATACCTGCACGATTTTTTTGGCCACTTGGGGGCAGCAGAAACAATCGCTCATTTACACATCGAGTGGTTACGAAGCAACATTTTAATTAATTTTGAGTCATATTTGTGTCACCTGGTGAATCATAGGTCCAGTTTTCACCTCTCTTTTAGCTCCATCTTTGGTCTCCACCACTGTCCTGAGAGAAATCCCTGGCTCTGTTTGAGGGCAGCAGACAAACAATGAGCTGAAACTCACAAGAAAGCTCCGTAAATCCAAGAGGAGCTGATTGTTTAATAATAATATTATTAATATTAATATTTTAGACGACCATTTTCACCAAATATCATGTATTTGGTTCACACTGGAGGACCAGTGTTCAGGATTTAGTGGTGGTGTGGTTGATAGATTAAACTGTGTTTTACTGGTAGGTCCTGTCATTTTTTGAATAAAGCTGGAAAGAAAAGACAAACGATTGTGTTGAGAAGTCACAGTCACGTCTTGGAGCTGCACGGCCTTCACAAACAATCAGCGTCTTCCATCCTCGCCTCCCGTCTTTCCTCACTGAATCTTTCAGGAGAACGAGAACAGCGAGCGACGCCGCTCTCCACGTGAATTTTAAGCCACTGTCGTACCGTCTCATTATTCTCAGAGTTTAGACTTCGTAGGTGCTCGGCCTCGTCACAGCGTTTCTTTTTGTGCTGCAGTCCCAGTTCTGTCAGCTCGCATCAACGACAGAGAAGGAGAAAAATTACACGAAGATCTCTCACCGGGTTTTTTTTTTTTCTTTCCTCAAGTGCGAGAAATCATCATCACAGGGCTCGTCTCAAACACTCACTGCAATGTCTCATTTTACAACGCTGCACACTGATTTTAACAAATAAAACTCATCAGATTGAACAATTCAGGATAAAATAAAATCTGAATTATTGCAGCCTGAAACATTTTCAGTCCTCGGCGTTGTTTAAATGTCTCGACGTCTCATCTTGCTACTTGCTCAGCTCGACCAGAAAGACCAATTAGAGTTGGTCTAGACTCCCTGTGTCCTCAGTGAGCGTGGCCTGTCTGCCTGCCTGCCTGCCTGCCTGTCTGCCTGCCTGCCTGCCTGCCTGCCTGCGTGGTGCTGGATGATGATGTGTGTCTTGGCTCTCACCCCTGTGGCTCTATTTTTTTGGGGTTAGCTGGAGTTTAGAGTCGACTTTGTCCCGTCTCCTCGTCTGGCCTGCCACCCAGCATCGCTGACTGCAGGGCTCGCCTCTCTCTGTCTCTCTCTCTCTGTCTCTCTCTCTCTCTCTGTTGTGGCTGTGGACAGCGGACGCCCGCCACCTCCGATTCCGCTCCACCGGCGTCTGGGCCGCGAGCAGCCGACGCGCTGGTGACAGGGGTCACTTCAGACGCGGTTGCTGAGAGGGCCGGTTCAGCCAGACAGACACAAAGGAGGCCGGGTGCATGTGGAGGCTGCAGCTGATATGTTTGCAGTTGTGTTGTTAGATCTCAGCCTGGAGACTTTTTACTGCGTCTGGCACTGAGTCCAGTCTCTGCTGCCATTTTCAGGTCACAGCCACAGTTTCCTTTCTTCAGTTTGAGCTGTAAACAAAAGTCACATGACTCGTGTGAAGCTGAATTAAAGATTTAAGGGCTTTATTAATACAACACAACATCCATAACTGTGTTGTCATCAGTGTATAATCGCCTGAACATAACAATCCTCTGAGCTCTCAGACCACAGCTGATTGCAGAGCTACACCTTTAAACCGTGCACACTGGTCCAAAGTGAGCTGGTCCAGGGATGTCGGACGGGGTCGAGGTCAGGGGCAAAGGTGTCCACATACTTTTGTCGTTTAAGTGTGGACGAGTATCTGAGTTCTTTGTAGAAACGTGATGATCTGAACTGAAGCTGCACAGTGTGTTTGATTCTCCGCTTGTAGGAAGCAAAGTGTTGCACGTCGTCTTCTCTGTGTGGGCAGCATGTTGATGCCAGCACTTTTTAACAAGAATCCTGAACTCGCTGCCTCCTTCAAACGTCTGAGGGAATCGCTCTCTGCCTTCACGCCTGCAGCTTTATGGAAAGATTAAAGATGATTCCAGCGAAGGTGTTTTATGTTTTCCCCGTGCGCTCGGATCATAAACATCACGGAAACAGTCCCCAGAAAGCGTTGAGGAGTTATTACCCTCAGACAGCTCGTGTCCTCACTGCTGATTGGCTGAGTCACGTCTTGACTCTTGTAAAACGCCCAAACAAACACTGAAGACACTGAAGAAGTCCAATCTGACCATCAGCTGCAAACAGGAACCTCTTCAGTTGTTCATTGACTTTTGGCTTCACACAAACCCTCGCTGGGTGAAACATCCTGTGTTTGATCTAATCATCCACAAATTCTTCTTCATACGTGGACTTTAAAGCGAGTCCTAGCGTGGATAAACACGATCACAAAGACCAAACATGAGAACATCCGTTAGGAGCTCCGACGTTTCTCCATCAGTCAGAGACGTTTCTGGATCGGACTCTTCTGGAACGATTGGGAAACAGTTGCTAATGTAAAAACGGGTCGTTATGTAAAATGTGTGCACAATTTGTAGTTAATGAGCTAAAACATGCAAAACAACTGATTCACTCGTTCAAAGGCCATTTCCCGTCAGAGTCTCTCGTTCCCAGAACTTTTCTCAGAAATGTCACTCGGCTCTGATCCGTTCTGAGAAACCCGCTCGGCACAGAAGAGCCCTGCAGAGATATTGATTGATGTTGGACCATGTCTGGCTCCGGCGGGGGCTGAAAGCTGCTCGGGGATCCGTGCAGACAGATGGAAAGGAGGATGGTGTGGGACACTGGGATGGCAGAGGATGCTTAAAGCTGCAGTGCTATTGATTGACACGAGAGATAGAGCCCGCCGAAGCCGAGACAAAGAGAAGAAGTATGAAACCATCCCCAAATGGAGCCTGTGATATGTGCAGATATCTACCTCTATGGCAATCTCGCTGGAGTTGGACGATGCCTCAGGAAACAGCAGATAAGCAGTAATTAGACATATCGTGCTCACATCACAGAGACATAATCGACCTCTCTGTCTGGATCCTGATTTCTCATTTCTCACAACGCTTTGGTGTTTTCAAGGTTACAGTTCAAACCTTTAAACACCGTTAACTCTTTCTGATTTGGGATTTGCAGGACGTAAACGTAAACGTCCTGGTCCTGCCGATAGACTTCAGCGTGAAAGACGAGTTCAGAGACTTCAGTGTTCGACTGCTCTGCACGCTTGAACAAAGTCTCCTACATCTCCATCACAGCAAGTCATAGTCTGTCACATGAGTCCACATGAGTCCACATGAACATACCCAGGCCTGCTGACAGTCAGTTCCTCTGCTACGTTTCATGTAATAAAAGCTCGAACAACTCAGCACTCAGGAAATCATGAGAACGGAGAACAGAAGTAATAACAAGGAAGGAAATATTACACTGAGCTGTTCAACAGACACTGACTTTCACCTCGGAGCCTCCACGCGACATTAACGCACAGCTTCTCTGCACAGCACCTGGTGAGTTCACACATCCTCTTTACCAAACACCGAGGCAGACGAACATGAACCTGCAAACATGATAAAGACCCCACCTGTCAGTCAAAGCGTCCACGCTCTTACTCCTGCATAACGCATAACTTTAAGCCTTAATATAATGTGAACAGGTGAGTTGTATATAAATTCACCCTCAGTACAGTTGTCATGAACGGGGAAATTAGCTACAGAGACCAAAACTGTTTTTTGTACCAGGCTGTAAACATGTTTATTTCTGCTGTGAAGTTGGACATGGGGACATGGGGACTTATGGAGACTGACTCACTTCTGGAGCCAGCCTCAAGTGGACGTTAGAGGAACTGCAGCTTGTGGCACTTCACATATTGCGTGTGTAATTTGCGTTGTGATATTTGGTTGCGTGAGGACTGTTGCTTCACGTCTCCGTAGTTCTGCTCTGACCCTGAACACCTGTTCAGGATTTTAAAGTGTGTGTGTGTCTAACAGAACAGCAAAGGGAAGGTATTCAAATAACGCAAAGGACAAAAGATGCTGTATATTATCGATATCATGCAAACAGCTGAGCACACACAGGCTGTGGGCCACAGGTTCATCAGGTTCTCCACAGTTTGTGAGATCAGGTGATCTGAGCACACGTCAGACACACATCCAGGCGGGCGGTCGTCCTCCTCGTTTAAATTCAGCAGCGCCCGCGAGGAAAAGATGCAGAGACGAGATCTCGATTCCTTTTGACGGCACTTGAAGTCTTTAACAGCGAGTGTCTGCGGCGGCGGCGTGTGTTTGGGGGAAGGTTATTGGCAGGAGGTGTGATGGAGTGGAAGATAGAGCCGGCTGTCACAACAGTTTGAGAGGACGAACACATCTCCACTCAGGGTCCATTTTGATTTGCGGTTTATGATGTTGCACTTTATTATTGCAGCTTATCTGACGTGTACAGCGTGCGCTCCGGCACGAAATGGCTGCCCGCGTGGAGGACGGCAGGCCCAGCAAAGGACCATCATGCAACAGAAGCCAGATGGCAACATGAACACTATAAACAACTTCCGTTACATCAGCATGCGCCGTCCAGCTCGGCTGACGAACGGCAGATTAAAGCGAGCGTTGATGTGCCATCAGGCGTCCGCCGATGATTAGAAAGCACATGGTGTTCGGACGAGCCAAGGAGAAGACGGACTTCACATTAAAGCCGATGTTCATGGAGATGAATGAGCGGATCCGTTGATATTCCCCCGACACTCTGCAGACTCATTTACATGCTCGTGTCCTTGTAGCTGCTCAGTCAGGCCGAGCACAAACACAGAAACACTCAGTTAGTCTGAGAGATGTTTGCTCCGTGCACACCTCATTTATTAAAGACAAGCTCAGCTCGTCTTTCAGAATAAAAGTCAGTCCCACATTTACTCGTCTGCTGGCGTCTTCCTCCTTTTCTCTTCTTCCTCCGTCAGCGTCCTCTTCGCTCTCTTCTCCTCTGCCATTATGTCCATAGAGGCTGCTGACCGGGCCCGGTCTTCTTCTTCTTCCCTGTGGTACAAACACTAACACCCCGGTGCTCTGAGCTCACAGCCCGGCTAACAAACTGAGCTAACAGCAGCTAACAAACTGAGCTAACATGAGCTAACAGCAGCTAACAAACAGAGCTAACAGCAGCTAACAAACGGAGCTAAGATGAGCTAACAGCAGCTAACAAACAGAGCTAACATGAGCTAACAGCAGCTAACAAACAGAGCTAACATTAGTCAACAGAAGCTAACAGACTGAGCTAACATGAGCTAACAGCAGCTAACAAACTGAGCTAACATTAGTCAACAGCAGCTAACAAACTGAGCTAACATTAGTCAACAGCAGCTAACAAACAGCGCTAACATGAGCTAACAGCAGCTAACAGACTGAGCTAACAGCAGCTAACAAACTGAGCTAACATGAGCTAACAGCGGCTAACAAACTGAGCTAACAGCGGCTAACAAACTGAGCTAACAGCAGCTAACAAACTGAGCTAACATGAGCTAACAGCAGCTAACAAACTGAGCTAACATGAGCTAACAGCAGCTAACAGACTGAGCTAACAGCAGCTAACAAACTGAGCTAACATGAGCTAACAGCAGCTAACAAACTGAGCTAACATTGGCTAACGGCAGCTAACAAACTGAGCTAACATGAGCTAACAGCAGCTAACAAACTGAGCTAACATTAGCTAACAGCAGCTAACAAACTGAGCTAACATGAGCTAACAGCGGCTAACAAACTGAGCTAACAGCGGCTAACAAACTGAGCTAACAGCAGCTAACAAACTGAGCTAACATGAGCTAACAGCAGCTACAGTTGGCAGCTGTACACTGCACTGTGACAACAACAGATTACAGTCAGTGTAGCATCAATATGAAATGTGAATGTAGAACTGTGTCCATTAATTTCAGCCTTTGCTACACTGAGCGTCACACAGCAGATACACAAGTTCAAACAATCAGCTGTTCTTAAACACTGAGGACGTCCAACGTGTCTGCCAGCAGTCAAACTTTAACATTAACAAAGACAAACAGCTGATCATGACACGCCGTGTTCCTGTAACACTGACACAACACCGGTCATTGTGTGGGTGTGAAACAGACAGCGCCCTGACGGGAAGTGACAATGGTTTGTTTTACTGTGCATGAGTAAGACGGACGATCAGACGTGCCGTCATATTAGAACCAGGACCGGGCCCCAAGTTACCAGAACCATCAACAAGATACATTTCAATGATTGCTGGTGGGAACTCTTGAACTTCTTCAGTCTATGAGGAATCCAGCACAGTACCCGGGCACGACAGACCTCGTCAGGGAGGAGAGGGAAGAAACAGGAGAAAGAAATTTGGTGGAGATTACAAGAGCGAAAGAGGAGGAGCGGGTTAGGAAGGTATTTATAACTCTGCTAAAAGCTTCAGCAGTCAGAGCTCGTGTCACTGAGATGATAATATCAGATTCTGTAGAAATATACGTTCAAGTTGAGTTCGAGGTTTTTTAAACACAAATAATAAACGTATGGCTGCAGAATGAATGATGCATGAATCATACCAAACCAAACACAGTTCATCAAAGGCTGAGTCTGAACAAGATCTCTGTGAGTATCTGAATAATACATGTTTAGTTTTCTGTATGTTCGTCCTGACCGACTGTCCCTCCAGATATTCACAAACATTTACAAACCAAGTCTTCGCTCCAGTTCTTGGACCAAGAGGTTTTAAAATCATTAAATTCCTTTTGGGTCATTTCCAAATCATGAACTTGCTTTAATAGATCATCGATCATCGAAATCACAAGATTTCTCGTTCAAGCAAAGTTCTGTAGAAGTCCTTTTGCTGATCCGGTAATTCACGTATTGAGCCGTGGTAACGTATTCCTCGGCGGCGTAGTTTGGAAGCTTTAGGTTGCATTGTCTAATGATCACTGTAGATATTCCAATAGACTCTTCTTACTTCAAACAGCAGCAGATATTTTTGAATTTTCAGTAGGATTCCTCAGATTATTGTTGGATTTTTTTCATAGTTAAGGAGAAATAATCATAAGTATCATACACCTGGCACACCGAGCTGTGCGTCTCCTTCTATAGGAGCTCATCAGAGGCGTCTTTTCTGTTTGAATGAATGTTTTATGGGAGAGAACACACATTCATTGATATGCAGAAGCCACGCAGGCCACTCATTTGCATCAGACTGCTTTTCATTATTCAGCGGCATTTTCTATTTTCATACTCGACACATAACAGTCGGGATGTGACCGTGCAGCCACACAAAGTGGATCCTCTGGTGAATGGAAAACATCGACTCACTTTGATTTCTTCTAAACTTGATATAAAATGATTGCAGCATCTCTTCATAGCTCTCCAGCCTGTGTTTGGCTTCCCTTTGAAACCGAGAGACAATATTTAATAAATTCCTATCATACATAAATTGCTCTGGCGGATTTTCTGGTATGAAAACATCGGGGATGTTTTGGCTACACTTCGCAGCTCTCCTAATTGAGAGGATTCAGAGCGCCTTTGACAGATTGAGTGGACTGCAGTGCATCGCATGATTTAGTAGACTGGAGGGGCGAGCTGCCAGACTGAAAACATTTGGAGGGTTGGCAGCATCCAGAGCTGCACTCAGAGGAAAAGGAAGCAGGCGGCTCAGGGCTTCATTTATTGCCGTCTACATATTTGTCAGTGATATGCAGCTGAGTTATTCTGTGGGATTTGATCTGCTGGTGTGTTGGGGCATGTTGAGGTCAGCTGTTCACATGTTCTGCAGATTGTTTGGGTTCTCTTGATAAGCTGCATTTTTATATTAACAGTGGATCAAATGATGTGAAAGGTCCCGTAGTGACAAAACCTTCCTATTCAGCCAAAACTTTAGGATCTTCAGTTCTCATCCTGTCCGTCACAGAGACTACGTCCAGCCATAAAACAGCTACCTTCAACTGACGAAGCCCCAGAAGATTTTCAGCGTCGAGATCTTCGATCATCACCGCACGCTACAGGCACAGCACTACAGGCTGACCAACCCGTCTGCGATCAGCGGGAGAAGAAAGACGAACAAAAAAGAACAAATATTTTTTTTAAAAATTAACGCAATTAACGCGGTTTTGTTTACTTCCGGTGGCGGCTGACCCATAACCTTTTTGAGCGCTGAATCATACGTCGATGTCACCGCCATTTTGGATATGGCAAAGTAGAGCTTTCTTTAATTAATTGCGAAATTTTTGCAATTAATTAGTTGATTTTTTTAATCGATTGACAGCCCTAATTATTATTATTGGCCTTTGGTTGCCATCGGCAACAAACACTTTCTAACAGAAACATGCACTCTAAATATATTTAAAGTCTAAAAAAGCTTTGACTTATATACGGTATATTTTTGTTAGAAAAACAGAGGTCAGTACATTTAACAGTGAGAAAAATGACAGTCTGTGTGTATTACAGCATATTTCTGTTATCAACACCATGGCTAGTAAATTTGATTAAATTCAAATTCTAACCCTGACCTCCCAAAATCAAACCTTTAGTTCTGCTTGATTTTATTATGTAATAAAACGACTGTGTTCAATAAGAACAACTAAAGTTCCTGATGCTAATTTGAGCTCAGCTTGGATTCACACCTCCATCAGCTCCACAGACCTGCATGCTACACCTCCAGCCTGTGTTTGTTAGCTTCCTTATCTGCTCTTTAATTCCTCTATTTGTGTGTCTGTGTGGTTTCTCTGTAAATATGAGTCACAGCGTGAAAAGGAAGTTGTTATCTGCACACACAAGCAGTTCCTCTCTCGTCAGTTCACCTCCGGACGCAGTGAAACTGAAGAATCTCATCAGAGAGTTTGTCACTGTGACAGCCGAGCGACCAGAACAAACGTCACATCTATCCGTCTGCGTGGTCTCTGTGGGCGCCGTGAAAGCCACAACTAGAAAAAAGCTGCTTTTATTCTGGTCGAACTCAGTTTCCTAAAGTATTCAACAGCTGATCTGTGGTGGGCTTTAATTACCCCAGGATTAATCCACCTGATCAGTTTGTACTGTTGATTTCAAGTTTGACACTTTATTACATATTTTAAAATGTCTTAAACTGTGAAAAACTGTCAAACCGTGACAGTAAAATATAAAGTAAATATAAGAGTATTTTAAATTATAGACTGTTTATTGTCCAGTAAAACACTGTAATATTTAATGGCACATTTTACAGTCTTTTACTGATGTGGTTTGACAGTTTTTCACCGTTAAATCAGACATTCAACAGTCGTTCACACGGGGATCCTCAGAATCAGGTAATAAAGGCCATGATTTATCACGTCAGTGTTGATGTTGTGCTTCAGTGGTGCGTATTCTCAAACAGTCACTGAAAGTTACCACAGATTCATTATTACACAGTGAATGTCGGAAGTTTCCTTTAGCGAAGAACTTATTAGTTAAATTAGGAATTAAAGAACGCGGGAACATTGGATGATAGAGTCGTGTAATTTCAGCATCTCTTCATCTCCCTCTCAGAGAAACACCAGGTTATTCTGTGTTTGTGAGTTCTAGTTACATAAGTTACATTATTAAGGGCAGAAAATAGAAAAACTTGGAGTTATTAGATAAACAGGCCGGTTTCTATGGCGCAAACATCCGGCTCTGCTCTCTTAAATCAGGAAGTGATGACTTGTGCAAACTTCTGGCCTGATTCCATGAAATCAGCAGAAACTCCTCTGAGCTGCTCGCACTGACTCCCACACTGGAGTCAAAATAACCTGCGCTGTGACACGCTGAACCTTCAACCTTTGATGCAACCTTCTGCACACCATGCATGTTCCTTTGCTGCTTTTTCACGCTTATCGCGGCCTGCACCGAGGCGCTGTTACTAATCCCAGCAGCCTACAAAGCAGCTCATGCAGGAGGAACCTGATAACCAGACATGAATCCAGGGATCAGCGCACGGATTCCACATTGTATTCACAGAGTTTCTCGTCTCTTTATCAGTATTCTGAGATAATTCTGACGCTCGTGTGATGAAGAATCAAGCACGCAACAATCAGATACAAAAATAGAGCCTGAAAAGATCAACATCTTCACGTGGCAGGACACACGAGTCAGGATTGTTCACTACACAAACACAATATGAATCATTTATGCCGTGATTTGTAGTTTTATTCAACATCTCTAACGTGATTCGGGGGTTTGATTGTCCTCATAGAGACCTCTCACTGAATAATTACATGTTTTCAGGAGGAAATGTGCTGTTTCATGCGGACACGCTCCATTTTCTATTCCCAGAGATCCGTGATTTCCCAGAGGACGCGAGGCCTCTGAGGACTTTGCTGCTATTTCTGGAGAAACAATTTGAGAACATGGACACAAGTTTAATTTTCATAAAGAGGTAAATAAACGCTGAGGTTTCTTTAAGAGCAGCTCTTCTGCTTTTACCATTTGGCAAGTAGCTAGAAAATCAGAAGAAGGACGTGAGTTTATTTATGACTTTCTTATCTTTGAAAGACTCGACCAGTTCATTAGAGCTGTTTGGAGGATGTTGAAGTTTCGAAACTAAAAGCTGTCATATCGAGGTTCCTCAAGTTCACGGCAAGAGTTATGGAAATCCACTGGCTCGCTTCCAGAGTAAACGCTGGAAATCACATGAACCAAACAACGAGGCAAGAAAACAAACCAAGACGACGGCTCAGCGGCTCCTTCAAGTTAAACTCAGGCTTTGTTTAAAGCTTCCAGTTCGTACGTGAAGGAGGAATGAAGCTCTCTCGGATAGTTACAGTTTCTCTCCATTATTTCCAATTTGATTTGACTTGATCAGTCTTGACCTTTCCTCTCGCTGGTCGTTGCACATGCAACACTGATGCTATAAGAGTATCTACAGCAAGGCCACTGAGCCGGCTGGCATGATCACGATGGCTTCATGACTTTAACTTCTTAATATTTTCACTTTGAGTGACTTCAGAGTCACACAGGAGCGGCATCATGAGACAAGCACACTTTTACATTGACTTTCCCAGCTTGTTTCAACAGCTCAACGTTCTGTCAGACTAAACTCGGGGGAAACTTTTCAACCCGAGAGGTTTCAGCGTTACATCTTCCATAGATTTCCCTGCAGTTCGCTGTGACTCATGTCTCACTTTTGGAAAACTCCTGATGAGAATTTAAACTGAACTCCTGTCGGTTGGAGCGAGGCTCGCCTTTGTAAAGACGGAAACAACGTGTGGGAAAGAAAAGAAAGTTCGATAACGAACAAAGGAAAACTTTTCCTCCCTTTCACCGTGACTCATCCGCTCAAGGTCTTTGCTCTTACAGTACACGGCAGCGTTTCATTGCTTGCTACCACTCTGACCTCTACAAATGGTTCCTGTAATGCAGCTTATAGACAAAACTATCCTCCGTCTGCGGCTGGATGTTGAAGGGCATCAGCTAAAAGCCTTAAATGTAGAAGGTGATGCAGATTTGCACGAGGCCACAACGTGACATTTACCAGGTGATGACATGGAAGCAGAATAAAACCACTCAAGAGATACAGCCTGTTAAAAGGATGCAGAGACTCCGTCACAGAGAAGACATGAAAGACGAATCAACGTTCAGTCCTGCAAACATTATGTGGTAATTATAGGTCTGTATTAGAACCATGATCAATCTTCTTTTTTATACTGTCAGCAACAAAAATCAGACTTCTGTCCTCGCCTGTGGCTCTGTGCCCAGAAACAGGGAGGGACTATTTTCAAATGTGGATTAATACATAGACTATTTAATTTCTTTTCCACAGCAAAGACACAACCTAATCACTCAGAATCAATCATGCATTAAAGGTCCAGTGTGCAGGATTTAGTCGTGAAGTTGCAGATTGCAACCAACTCGTCTCACCCTCCCCTCCGAGCACGTAGAAGAAACTACGCCGGAAAAACATGGTGGTGGAGTTTAGGTGACAGGAAGTGATCCGACAGGTGATTTAGTGGCTTTGTTTTGGGGTTGACAACTTACCTGACACTGTCTGAACTGCACTGACGTGGTAAACACCACCCATCTGTTAAAAACAAACTCCAAATATGGCCTGACCCTGGGCCTGCAGTGATGAAGGAGAGAGGTGGGGAGGTAACTTCAGTCCTGACTTATGGTCAAACATAGTTACCAGGCGGTGATGGAGCACATGGACCGGATTAAAGCGAGTCACGTACCGCTCCAGAAATAGAACCACAAACAGAGGAATGATGCTCTTCAGCTCGTCCAGCTCGTTCATGTGTCTGGCGAGGACTCCCACCCCGCGGCGTCCAGCAGAACATATTCTACATCGTATGTTTTCTCACGAACAAACAGTGACTCACAGAGCCGCCTGGAGCCGGGGCCTGTCAGCAGGTTCAGCATCAGGACCCAGATCCACCCCCCTGCCCCTGACACAGATCTGCAGTTACACAAGCCGGTGCACAAGTGTCCAAAACTGCAGTTCCTCTAACGTCCACTTGAGGCTGGCTCCAGAAGTGAGTCAGTCTCCATAAGTCCCCATGTCCAAATGTCCAACTTCACAGCAGAAATAAACATGTTTACATGGGGACATCACGGAGACTACGTCCAGGTTTTAGACGGTCTGCGGGGACGTTTCGGAGACTACATCCAGGTTTTAGACAGTCTGCGGGGACGTCACGGAGACTACGTCCAGGTTTTAGACAGTCTACGGGGACCTCACGGAGACTACGTCCAGGTTTTAGACAGTCTGCGGGGACGTCACGGAGACTACGTCCAGGTTTTAGACAGTCTACGGGGACGTCACGGAGACTACGTCCAGGTTTTAGACAGTCTGTGCTTTGATCCATATAAAATTAGAGTAGTCAGTAAACGTGTCATTATTTCAGGGTTGAATCTAACGTTGTATCATCAAACACTGAACATGTTGTTGTGGCTTTAATTTGAGTTCGTCTTCAGACATAATACAGAAATATGAAAACAGTGTTACGTCCGTCTGTTCAGATGTGATGGCGCACACACTGTTTGATGAAATGTGTCTCTTAGCGAGGACACGAGTCACATCCAGGTTTTCCTCTCCGTCTAAACATCCACAGTCACCGTCTGAATGTTTCTTCACCGCACGGCCACGTCTGGTTTCACCTCAGCACAGTTTAGACTTTCTTCAGTGACTCAGACATGTCGAGCCTCCCTATCTCTTTAAATGTGAGTTTACATCTCGCCATGCAGGGCCCCTTCTTGTTTTCTTTATGGCAACCTTGAGGCTGACGAATGGTGTGTGTGTGTGTGTGTGTGTGTGTGTGTGTGTGTGTGTGTGTGTGGAGCTGGTCAGAGGTCACATATTTCTCAGACACACTGTCCACATCGCTCATTAATAAACATTGTGTGTTTATCTGTGCACACATGAGCCAAAGCAGTTGTTGCTGTGAGTGTGTGTGTGTTTGCATCAGCAATGGCCTTTTGCAAAAACACACACACACACACACACACTGACACACACACTGACACACACTGACACACACACTGACACACTGAGGACTGGAAACTGCCTGTACTGTTTGGCTGTAATCACTTCCTAACCTCGGCATCAGGCTCATTTTGAGCTCGTTTGCTCACAAAGTGAACTCAGACATCAGCTAAACTAAAAAACACTTTTCTCTCTCTGTCTGACAAATGTCGAAATTATAGTTTATTGTGTCTGGCAACATCTTCAGGACGTGACAGACTCTTAATCTGTTTTTGTCGTCACCGTAGCTTTAGAAAAACTGTCTAATACCTCAGGTAACATCACTGTGTTTGTTTTTTTAAAACCTTTGTTACTTTCTGTCAGATTCAGCGCTGAGGTCTGAGGACGCAGCAGCAGCAGGTTAGGCAGGTAATCTCTGACAAGGTGACATCGAGTGTGGGCTGATGAATCATGAGGCCGTTTGTACAGGGACATTGCAGGTTCATATGGATATAAGCAAAACTGTAAACAACGACACTTTTTGCCTTTACTCAAAAAGAAACGAGGAGCTGGCAGGAAGTGAAAGTCCTGGGGTCATCCAACATCTATACAGAGATGGTGGTTTCTGCATTGATCAGACAGTCTGTGAGTATGATGGAAAAAAACATCTGTACACTCACTGTTGAAGTATTTAGGAAGGTGAGGTCACTGAACTCCCCACATGACTGCTAGAACTCTCACCTACAGCCACAGCACAAAGCTATGACTCCGTCCTCGTGACTCTGACTCCTGTTTTTAATCCTGACAGCTCTTCTTCTTCTTCCCTTCAGATATTTTTAGTTCACATTCATTGTGGTTCAGATTCAGCATTCTTCTTGTCAGTGATGTTTCCAGGAAACATGCACAGTGAGACAGGCTGCTGAAGAAAGTGGAACATGCAGCAGCTTAAAGGGTGAAACAGTCGTCCTCTTGCAAGATTTCTTCTTTCTTCTGAGACTTCTGTCGAACAAAAAGGTCGATCCATATTCACGTCCAATAACGATCTGAGCCAAAAACACTTGGTGGACATTATTTTGGTGCCCCAAGGATTACGTTGCAGCCACTGCAGCCTGCTATGTGGCTCTAATCTAATGGACCAATTCCATTCGATTAGATCCCCCAATAAGTAAAGAATAGAGCCAGGTGTTTTTCCAAAGTAGAGCTAAAGGAGTGAATTTTGGACACAATCACCACTTAAAATGGGATGATCCTGTTGCCCTACAGCGGCTGTGGCTCAGGAAGGTAGAGCGTGTCGTCCATTAACCAGTCTGCAAGATACTGAACCTCAAATTCCTCCCCAAGGCATACCAATACCTAAAACTGATGAGCAGTTGGCACGTTGCATGCCATCATGCAAGTACAGTCCATTTACCATCTAAGTCTCTTGGCTGAAGTAGCAAAGATGAGGCGTTAAAATCTCCAAGATGGTTTTTCTGCCCCCTTGTGGCCAAAAAGAAGGAAAAAAAACAATACAGTGGTCCTTCGTTTATCGCGGGGGATACGTTCTAAAAATAGCCCGCAATAAACGCAATCCGCGAAGTAAGTTTTACAATTATTATACATGTTTTAAGGCCGTAAAACCCCTAACCACACACTTTTATACACCTTTTTACATGCATTTTGTACAGTACTCCCTTAATCAGGACGCAGTGCGGTTCTCCCTTAGCCAATTTAGGACGCAGAACACAATGCGCGCTCATACTGTACAGTACGCAGTAAAAAAAAGCATGCAAAATTACACTGATAAAAATCCGCGAAACAGCGAGTCCGCGAAAAGTGAACCGCGATATAGCGAGGGACGACTGTAATGCAACTTTATCTGGAGACGTTTGCAACTAAAATAACCACAAAATGTTCAGACAGCGTCGCTGCCACATTATGAGTCAGGAGAAAAGTAGAGTTTGGGGTGGGAGAAGACTAAACCAAGCGGCTGTTTTCACAGACACATCAGCAGAAGTGAAACTTTGTATTTCTAACAAGAAGCTGAGGTTTTCATGCACGCTACAGGAACTTACTAACGTACCTTTGCTTGTTGATGACTTCTCTAATGGGAAAAATAATCCGAACCAGTTTAGAGTTACGGCCAAAAAAAATGCCCCAAGATCAAATGCCGATCTCCTTGAACTCCTGCAAATCAGTCTCAAACTTTTTGTTTAATTTTCCTTTTGCATATTCTATATCATAATAATTTTTATGGTTTTGGCCGGCAAGCAACTTTTCTATCCACCCAGGAAATGGATGGCGGCCAAACAGCGGCCGTATTATAGCATTAAATTAAATCAGACTGCATCAACAGAGTGGATGGCCGTAAAGTTGGCTGGGGTTGGAGAACTGCGAGGCTGAGTATGTGTTAACATTCGTCCTGGGGATGCTGAGCCGTCAGACATTAACTGAAAGGCAACCACAAAACCGCAATCGAGCATCGAACACGTTCTGAATTTCAACAACGTGGAGTCCAGTTTTAAGGCGGGTTGTGATTGGTTCGTTGCTCCAACACGGCAAAAGTCAAAGTAGATGAGTTTGCAAGAGAAAGCTTGGTATGAATATTAAATTCAATAAGCTGGAAGATCAATGATTGACTCTGCAACGTGTTAGCTGTAAAATCTGGCAAATGTTGGAAGTACGATGTGTTGCATTGGGCTTTATAATGAGATATTTATGATTCAAGTGCTGCAGTTTGTGTTGTGATGGGTTAGGAACCTATGGATTGGAAAATATGGAGCTTCCTGCCAATAACCTGCAGTTGGTTGTGCTGCAGCCTCGTCTTTCTAAATCACATCTGCCATATGCTGCTGATGCTGCTCATGAATTATGTATATGCACATGTAAACCAGAGCTCAACCAATGATCCGCACACGCGTGTAAAAAGACTTCAGCGTCGGGCGGCAGTGAGACGAGTTTTTCCAATCACAGAAAAAGCCGCTGTAAACCATCCGTGATGTAACATGCGTGTCTCAGCAACATAACTCATGAATTAAACGTAGCAGAGCCGCTGAGATGGAAGTCATGCAGACAAAACATCGAGATGTTTCTCATCAGCCGCTGGGTTCATCTGTTAACGAGGATTTTCACACAGTTATCTCAGAGCTTCGTCACCGCCTCAGTTATATTTCATCGTGACAGACTTTCAGCTTTTCTGATCACAATCATGGACATTTCTCTATTTGCAAACTCAGCACAGTACCACTTGACTCTGCAATGACACATATACTAAAGGACACTTCTTAAGTGCATCAAGGCAATAAACCAATATAACAAAGACTATATTAGAGGCAGGACTTTGATTGAATGGATCCAACACAGACTTTCACCCAGGAGGAGAAGGTTTGTATCTTGTGTGCTTTTGAAGAGAAAATTAAATAAGATGACTTAAAGCTTCATACAGGAGAGCAGCTTTCTATACACGTTACCACCTTTCGGTATCGAACGGCATCCAACAGGTCTGGAAGACTGTGAGCAACAGGATTGAATTACACATTTAACTGCCCTCTTGAACAACATCTGGTTCTGATTGGATGCCCTTCTTTTGACAGGACAACTTAATTCATCAATGCCTTCAAAGAGTGTCAACAATCCTTGATGGTTAAGGTTTGGTCCTGTTCATGCACGGAGACCACGTGTTAGTTAGGCCATGGATAGATCATGGTTAAGGTCAGAGAATGCAGTCATTGGTTAAGAAACATGAAGCAAACAGCAGTATCCACTTCACGTCAAGCTACTTCAACCAAATTTAGCCCGAACAACAAATCATTGCTCAGTGGGTGGAGTTTTTAACAGTAATAGGCGTTAATTAAATCTGAAATGATCTGTGTGACCCATCGGATCGATGAGCCTCCTGTTTTAATACAGCATTACTCTGGTGTCGTGGACAAATTTCTCCCATGAGAAAGAAAATGTGGCATGAAGCCTCGTAAATAAATAATAAAACAGAACCTTCACTGGAGAATATCAGTTTTATTTGTTGAACGGGCTTTTAGTTTTATTATTTGAGGAATGAAGAGTACATCGACTGATTAAGTAAGCTCATATAAAGAATGATGTATGCACATGTGGCATTCCTCGCCTCCGTATTTGTAAAAGATAAAGAGGAACCCTCGTGCACGCTCTGTTAACTTCTGTTTGCTTCTCAAAGACCGAGCTTCCGCTCTGTATGGATAAGTTACATATTTACCTGGAGTTCATGTTTGCTCAGAGAGATGGACGTCGCCTCATCTTATCTTCTCATTATGGGTCAACACAGACGTTTGCTTTAACTTTTAGAGCTCGACATCGTCGCGTAGGCTTCTCGACAGTCTGAGCATGTTTCGTCAAAACCATCAAGCACGGCTCAGATTTAAGTGAGAATTAATCAAAAAGTCAGAATGAGTTTTGAGGGCAGGCAAAAGATAAATTGACAAGTTGAGAGCCAACAAGAAGGGTTGTCTTCTTGGATTTCAGCAAGTGGATGAATTTTCTTGCTCTGCTGCTCCACTGATTTGAATTTATGGAATCTGATTGGACGTGAAGTTAGGAGGTTATTTCCTGTGCCATCAGACATCTTCTCCGTTTGTCTCCAAACTGCCAGAACGAATCTGTTCTTTGGTGCATCTGGACAGCAAAAAAAACAACAACATGAAATGCAATTCAAGTCAGATCTGAGCCTCTTTTTGGAGCTGGTTTTTATTCCAAATCAGATTTCTCTACTGATGCTCTGGCTGCTCACATCACATCGTCAAATCCAGAGTGATGGTAACGCTTCAGAGCGGCTCAGCAGAGTTAGAGCAGCAGATACGTTTGGGCTTCATCTCTGCTGCGATCCGTGAGGATAGACTGGGGATGTCTTACGAAGTGTGACGATGATTTGGAAGATTTCTGGATGTCTTGTCGAGATCTGTCTGCATAAAACTTCATTACGAAATGCCTCGTCATGTTCTTTGGGATTCCAGCTTGTTTTATGCTCGTTTATTGTTTTTAATCTGTCCCCGCTCGCTCAGAAAGTTCCACCTGCAGCAGTTATTTCTTGGCTTTGTGCTTGCTCCGCTGTTTTGATCTTTAATAAATGTCACCATTTCCCAATCCAGTCATTCTGTTTTTTTTACAACTCAAGGGCTCATAGTTGTAGTAACTTTAGGTTGATGTAGATTTGCTCATTTTCTCAGTTTGGACTGTTAATCGGACCCAGGAGCCATTTGAAAATCTTTGGGCTTGGAGGTTCGGGGATTACATTTTGCTCAAGCTGAACATTGAGTTAACTGGGATGGGAAACATGTTTTCTAAATGCTCTGTTCAACAGGATAAAGTCAGTGTAGCCCATCCAAACATAGCCTTGCTTCTAAGTTTCATGCTGGCTCTGGGCATGTGTGTCTGCTCTTTGCAATCAGCTTTATCTGAATCAGGTGTGAGGAGCTGGAACAGAAAAAACACACACCTGAACTCTTGACTTGGAATCACAAAGCTTCAGAGACCAAAGCTTGAACCCTGTGCACATTTTTTCCAGACTGAATATGGATCCATGCGAGCGCCACATCCATCAGGAATGTGTCGAGTGTTTAAAGTTCAATGGCGGGTCGATTTGCGGCATTCATGCGATTCACAAAGAACTCGAACGTCAATGCGTCGCCGGGCATATTTCTGAAGATGCATTGAAGACGCCTGTCAGCTCTGAAGACCCTCACAGCTCCTCTCAACTGTTAGATCGTTAAAATCTGATTTCACGTGTTCGGATGTTTGAAAGGAGGCAGAGGAAGTCGAATCAGTGCCCATTATGTAACAATACTTTATGGATTCGTCGTAGGCTGGTGGAGTAAAGTTAATTTTATTTACAGACTCATCATATAATTTCTGCAGTGTGGCGCTGCTGTACACTCAAACACACATTTCATTTCTCCATCCAGGTTCTACTCAATGAATGATGAATGATGTTTACTTAGCAGTTTTTTCTCCACCATCAGGGTCTTTAAATGTCGCAGTGCCACAGCCGGATTTGGGAATAGACAAAGTGAGCGTCAGCAAAAGTTCAACTCCTACAGTTTGAGGAGAAAACTTTTGATGCAGGGAAATTAGAAAAACTTGACTGAAACTGAAGCAACTTCATGTGCTCGTCTACAAAGTCCTCATTGTCCCTCTGGGCTCTGATCAGATGCTGCAGAACCTCTTAAAAGGGAAATGTCCCGAACTTTCAACCTTCGTCTTCCATTGACAGAATAAAATTAGTGGAGGGAGCTTCCAGGTTTATAAAGCGGAGGCACTTTCTAATGGCAGCTCCACTGGCTGCAGAAAGAAGTGAGTTTGTATCGACTGTAATGGAAAAATAAGACAGTTCCTTCATGAGTTCATGGTCTTAATCTCTAGTTTGTCGATAATGAAGAACCAATGCAGCATTTTAATTGGTCACATCGTTGGTGACTAGTAGCCTCATCATGTTTCCTGTCACAGTGAACAAGTTCACTTTGTTTTTAGCTGCATCAGGTCGCAGCAACAACAGGTTGAAACATTCAGACTTCATTAATTTTGCGTCAGGTCCCAGAAGTCCTGCCGGGCAAGTCGGATCATGCCCCCTTCAACAGTGCTTCTCTCTGGGATACAGACTGAAGCTCGGTCCCTGTGGATCTCGGAGCTCACAGTAATTCATTCATTCATTCATAAGGAACTCCAGACAAGAAAGACCGAGCCTGTCTGAGGCTGGCTGTCTGCTCCAGGTTGCTGTTTTCAGCAGAGGTGGCAGGTTTGGGACCAAGTGAATACTAAACAGGCCTTGAGGTTCACTGGTTGGGCTGCCGCCTTCGTCCTCGGCCTCTCCGAGCCTCTTATCTGTCTGAGAAAACAGGGTCGAGGCAGCGAACGCATCTGACAAGTCGAATCAGTCACAACGAGAAGTGTCCTTGTGTGGTGTTGTGTTAACGTTGTGTCGATTTATAATATTCTCATGCACCTTTTTTATTATACAGAATCTAATTTATTTGTTTTTGTAGTTTCCACTTCTTGGAAGTTGCTGTAACATTTTATGTATTTTTGTTCTTGTCAGTGAAATGGACATTTCTTGCCAATTCTCACTCCCTCGACGTTAGGACAGTGAATTTGTGCCCATCTGTCGTAATGTTTCGATATGCTGTTAAAGTATTTATCATTGATAACCTGCACGCACAGAAGTCCTTGCTGTATGTTTTTGGCGTGTTGGCAGTGAGAACATGTTGAACCAAATCTCCAAAAGCTTTACGACGATAATAAAATAAAATGTTCATAAGACCCAGTTAGCTGCCGGTGATATGCAAATTGCTCTTAATGCAGTGAATCATGGGTGTTTTGCTGAAGCTTTGATTGCACTCGTTCAATCACTTCGAGCGCAGCCTGAGAAGTCTGACCTGGATGTGTCAGACGACAACAAAGTCTTTTCACAGGAGGAACAAGGCCGCGGGCTTCGCTCCATTTCACGATGAATCAAAATGGAATGAGAGAGTTTCACAGGTTGCTGAGCAGAGAGGAGACAGACTCTGATGACAGGCTTCAGCTTCATTGTCATCGAATGGACGTTTTTTATTTTTAACTGAATGACACATTAAGTGAAAAGTTGATTTCATCTTATTGACAGTCGACATTCGGGAAGTTTGAGTTCAGATCGATTCGACATGCGTGATGCTGGTGTTTCCGACACAATGAGAGAGATCGCAGATGATAGTATCGTGTTTTTAGCGAGTTCAAAGGTGGAGAGACTGGAAGAGGCGAAACACAAAATAGTTTGTCTGGCACTGAAGTGTTCGAGTTTTTTTACTGACTCTCAGATGAACGGAAGACCGACGATCGTATGAACGAGCCGCTGTGTGAACTGCTCGTCACGCAGCCTGAGCTGTGTCACGTGACAAACGAACGAGAGACTCGAACTCGTAGTCGAGTCGTGAACTAATCGTTTCTGTTTCCTGTCCTGACTTTCAGGAGGTTTCACATTCACGTTCATTTTCTGAAGGTAACTATGGCAACAATGTGGTTATAAAGTTCCTTATTGCCAGTAAACCACAGCCCCTTAAAGAGTTCCAATATCATGAAATATTGGACTGTTCATTATTTCCTTATCCTCATGGTTCATTATCATTATCTTAACATATTGGTTTTATAAAAACTGTGGCGGCATTCTGTCATAAAATTCATAGTTTGCGGTTTGACAAACCTCCTTCTCACACTCAAACTGCTGTTTCAAAGCTTATCAATTCACTTTCTCACTCGTGTAAATAGCTTTGTTACAGAAATCTACAAAAGAAAAACGGGACCAGCAGCTCGTTTGTGGTGAATTACTTTCCATCCAAACGTCTTCCAGCTTTGCAGACCCGGCGGTCATGTGAGCGTCTGAGGACGAGGAGGAGGAAATGCCACCGAGTCCACAGAGAAAGACGAAATCCTTTTTCACTTCTCTGTTTGGTTTTTGTCTGCCGTCGGTTCTCCTCTGCAGCCGACAAAGCGTTCGCGGCGATTTTGTATTCAGCAATAAACGTCTCGCCGCCTTTCATCTCTGCCGAGTTCGTCCTCTGACTCGTAAGCAGCAGCTGAACACACAGCGGCTCTCTGTGATCGATAACCGGTTCCAACCCGGGAGTTTTCTCAAGCTCTGTCAATTTGAGGATTGATCCTCTAA
Source organism: Larimichthys crocea (assembly GCF_000972845.2). Lineage (NCBI taxonomy): Eukaryota > Metazoa > Chordata > Actinopteri > Sciaenidae > Larimichthys > Larimichthys crocea. The sequence continues at coordinate 5,781,259 of NC_040012.1, forward strand.
ACACCAACAAATGTGTGTGTGTGTTTGAATGCACAGCCTGGACTCTGAGTAATTAGAGCGCTCTCCAGGACAAAGCGATGACTTTGTTTAGAATCCACAACAAGCTCCGAGAGCTGCTGTTCAAAATAAAGTCATGATTGACTTTCAGTGACTGCCATAAACGGAAACACAAAAAAATGATACCAAACTCGTGTTTTCAGTTTTACCAGCTGTAGCCAAACGAGCAGCTGCTGTCAGTCAAACCACCAACATATCTAATATATATATTGGGATGAACTGGAGCTGGAGATACCGAGCCAGGCCTTCTCGTCCAACATCAGTGCCTCATGAATGCTGAACACAAAATCCCACAGAAACACAAAATCTTGTGGAAAGCTTTCCAAGAAGAGTGGAGGCTGCAAAAGTTGGACCAACTTCATATTAAAGCATTTTAATGTCCCTGTCGGTGTAATGGTCAGGCGTCCCAATACTTTTGTCCATATTGTGTATATCAGGAGCCACCTCAAAATATTAGTTTGAGTTATACGAGAGAAAAAGTAAATTTGTTGCGACAAATTATTGGGAAATATTGGTTCCACATAGGACCAATAATTCATGATGGATCAGCGAGTCAAACACTGTGATCCATGAGATCAGGGTTTGTGTCCTCTGGGAAACATGAAGTTAGTGATTTTCCGTCAGAGTTCGGGTTAAAATAATATGTCTGCGTTGGACTTTTGGTTTCACGAAGAACACAAACAGAAACAGCTACAAATGTAGAGCCACCATCCCGACTCTGAACCTCAACTTTTCATGAACTTTTCAATCCAGTAACTTCAGGTCAACCTCAGGAACTTTTCTGCCATCCTGCTTCGATCCTACACAGACGTGAAATTCGCTGCACACAGTTGGAAGCTACTGCAGACTCAAAGTGTTTACTGCTGGACAGAAATAGCTGCAGCCGCCGGTCTTGCTGCTAGCTTCGACACAAGGGAGCAGCAGCACTGACTTCCCCTCACGGTCCACTTTGTGTCTGCTGCAGTATCCTGAGATTCACAGCAGGCGGCGCCGCGTCTTCAGGCTGGAATCAAAACGACGGGAGGAAATAGTTTTGCATCATCCTTGGCTCTGATGTCGTAAAGGCTCACCAACGTTCGGAGTGCTGCGTTTTTAAAAAAAGCACACTTCTTTGGAAAATCGTACCCGGGCACCATGTGAGAATCTCACCTCCTAAAACCTTCGTGACAGACTCCGATCTGTCGTCTCAGCTCCTCGTGTATCTCAAATCGGCCTCCTGACTTCGAGCTCGCAGCATCCTCTGCTCGCCTGTTTCTTCCAGCTCAGTGCAAAGACTTGTTTTTTATATATATGTATGTATACATATATATTTGTGTGTCTGTGTGTGTGATTGGGCCAAATTTTCTGCTCCAGTTTTCCAGCCTGTCCGCTCAGCTCGCTGCTGCAGCTCGGTGAAACAGACTCGTCTTAAATCAGCTGGAGGACGCGTTCAGGCCTGTGTTCTGAATTATAACGTGGGAGCACACAGGGCAGATATATCTTTTATTAATATTGTTTTAATGGAAGAAGTTGTCAGGGTCCACGTTTGGCATCTATACAGAGAGCAAAGTCAAACAATCTGCCGATCTCTTATAACATTCAAACATGCATGAACAAAAACATGCTAATCTGAACAGCTGCTGTGTCACGGAGGTCAGGTGGTGAAGATCTGACCGGCTGACCGAGCCTAAGTCTGCACCGAGCCTAAGTCTGCACCGAGCAGGCTGCAGCAGCTCAGACTGCTTCAGGAACTCTGATGAGCTCCAACTGCTTTAAAATGGAGGTCAGTGTGACAAACACGAGGACGGATACAAAATGGGATCTCCCAAAAATCTCCAACTTCTAAACGCAAACTGTTTTCAAACCAGACGAGTGGATGTGCCAGTAATGACGTTAAAGCACACACTCGTGTAATATTGTGATTAAATAAAATATAATCAAAAGATTTTCATGTTTTGGGGCAATTTGCTTTCAAATTAGCATAAGATTTTCATGTTTTGGGGCAATTTGCTTTCAAATTAGCATATTAACGTGGTACACACCTGTATTAACGAGGTACACACCTGTATTAACGTGGTGCACACCTGTATTAACGTAACGTGGTGCACACCTGTATTAATGTGGTGCACACCTGTATTAACGTGGTGCACACCTGTATTAACGAGGTGCACACCTGTATTAACGTGGTGCACACCTGTATTAATGTGGTGCACACCTGTATTTACGAGGTGCACACCTGTATTAACGAGGTGTATATCTGTATTAACGAGGTACACACCTGTATTAACGTGGTGCACACCTGTATTACGAGGTGCACACCTGTATTACGAGGTGCACACCTGTATTAACGAGGTGCACACCTGTATTACGAGGTGCACACCTGTATTAACTAGTTGCACACCTGTATTTACGAGGTGCACACCTGTAATAACGAGGTACACACCTGTATTAACGAGGTACACACCTGTATTAACGAGGCGCGTACAGTTTCAGGATGTGAAAATGTGGAGACGGTGGAGTAATATTTTTAGTGATGAGTCAGGTGTGCTGTCACAGTCTAAATGTCCAGTTGACCAATCAGATTGCTCAGTCGTCAGGTCAGAGGTCACACTCAGTTTAAACGTCCTGCAGGAAGAACATTCGTGTTCGCACGTTGCGATGATGGTGATGGTGATGATGATGATGATGATGATGATGATGATGATGGTGATGATGGTGGTGATGATGATGGTGATGATGATGATGATGATGATGGTGATGAGGATGAGGATGATGATGATGATGGTGAGTCACCCCGTGTGGATGTGAAGCAGTGTGATGTTGTTTCAGTGTAATGTGTGATGTTTGGTGTACGGGCTCTGACCCCGTCACCGCCCGCAGGCCGAGCTCAGAACAGCAGGGAGTGACGATAATGTGACAGGAGGGGGGCGCTTGTTTTGTGTCCTCTGTGTGCCCAGTACGGGTGGTCGTGCTCTCCGAAGTCTTCTCCGCGTGGTGTCTTCATTTTTTCATTTTAAACGTGGCCTAAAAATACAAGAACAACACTCACATCTCCTCCTTGTTAGGGGAGTGAGAGCATCAGTGAATATTTTTGTCTTTCATTGCCACAGTCTATAAACAGCTTCTTCATCCGGTGCTTAGCGCTCCTGCAGCTCCTCCTGCTTTCTGCTGCCATCTCGATTTTCCATCGGTCGCGGATCCGAGCGGGACGGGGGAGTCGAGCGGTGACAGCTTTAACCTTTAACGTGTCATCTTGGATGGCAGGAACACAGAACTCCAGCCAGGCCGGACTCAACCGCCGCTCCAAGACCGGGGATTTACTGAGACCCCGGGACCTCCTGGAGACCTCCATCTGGCTGACCATGAGGGCCAGGATTACAATCTGACCCACAAAGAGATGAGCCAAGAGAAAGCAGAGGTCATAAAATGACAAAGATGAATATAATATATGGGCAGTGTGCACAAAAGTGTGTGTGAGGAGGAACACCAAACCAAACTCAAAAAATCGGGTTGCTAGGCAGACTTTCCAACATATTGGAGGATGAAACACTTGCTTAGGTTTTAAAGAGAGAAACATCCAATCAGTGATCTTCAAATTCTGTTGCCATGCAGCTAAAGGCAGAATGAAGTGAACTAAATCCTCTTCCTGCTCTTTGGTGTCGACCAATGAACGGACAGAGCACGAGTGATGTCTGTCAATCAAAGCGTTAACCCTGCATAACTTTAAGCCTTAATATAATGTGAACAGGTGAGTTGTATATAAATTCACCCTCAGTACAGTTGTCATGAACGGGGAAATTAGCTACAGAGACCAAAACTGTTTTTTGTACCAGGCTGTAAACATGTTTATTTCTGCTGTGAAGTTGGACATTTGGACATGGGGACTTATGGAGACTGACTCACTTCTGGAGCCAGCCTCAGGTGGACGTTAGAGGAACTGCAGGTTTTGGGCACTTCTGCATTCCCGGCCACAGGCCGCCGCTTGGTGTTGACCAGGCGTGCATTAAAGCTGAAAGACACTAAAATGCTCCACAGAGACTGCCTGGATCTAACGTTGTGTAATCATTAAGAAAGAACTGAGAGAAAAACGATAGTGAAGACGCACAGACTGAAACAGAAAGAGAAAAATAAATCCCAGGAGGGAAAATCCAATTTAGACGCGCCAAAGAAAATAAAAAGAGCGAGAGAGAGACTCACTGCAGAGGACTGAAATTACACAGCGAGGACGGAGAACACTGCAGGTGAAGCAAACGAGAGCAAAGACAAGCAGAAGAGGGCAGGCCGGGGGGATGAAGAAGAGGAGGAGGAGGAGGAGGCGAGCGGTTGTAGCGGGTGGACGGAGGAGAAAACAGAGCAGGGCCGAGCGATGGCGTCGCCACGTGGGCGTGACAGATGAGAGAGCGGAGGACTCAGCCATCTGTTCCTTCTTTGCCACCTTTCCACTCGCCGGACGCACAATCTGATCGTCGATTAATAACGTATAAATACTTTATTTTTTTCCTGCGCCGCGGTGATCAATCATGCGTTCTGTTAGCTCAGCAGCTCGCGGAGGTTGTGGGGATCGGAGAGTCGGTTAACGGGAGGCAACTGCTGAACACGGCGGAAAAAGCAGCAGAAAAAAGTGCAGGTGGCGTTAATCTTGTGCATGCTCAGGAAAAATAAATGGACCTTAGAAAGAAGCACCGAGCTGCAGATCCTGAAAGGAGTCCCAGGAATCTGATCAATTCAAAATATTGAATTTCAACAAGTCCTCGTCCTCAAATCATAATTTGTCAGCGCCGCTTTGGCCTCTAACGCTGGAAAGTGTGCTCTGCTGCACCTGTAGCCCTGATAGTGATGTCACAGTGTACTGACACACCTGGAGTGCACTCCTACATCACTACAGCACGTTAAACTTCAAGAACAAGCTCTTGGCGAGTCTCTCTCAAACGGTGGTCGTGTAAGTTCGAAGTCACAGTGTCACTCATCTAGACCGTGTCGCTACAGCCCCAGTTTAAAAATCAGACAGTTACCATTACGTCTTTCAGTTTATTAAAGGTCCAAGAGGACAGAAATAAAATATAATATTATACAATAACCTTCAGGACGCCGTCAGACTTAAGACAGCTCCTTTTAGTTGTAACCTGCAGCAAGGGAACAACTTACAGACGCTGTGGTTCAGCAAAGGTTCAAATATATTGAAGCAGCAGTTCCTCAAAAGAAAGAATGACACCCACCGCTTCTATCTCATAGTTTCAACATGAGCATCTTAAACCGAACATGGTCCCAAAACATAAACGTATCGAGACACTCGAGTCCAAATCCTCATGGATACATTTAAAGGTTCTGCAGGGTTTGGACTCCTCAGGTATTTACACTTCAGTTTAAGACACTCTGGGTGAATTGTCAGCTAAATGTCGACATAAACTTGTGTTTTCCGTGGCACTTTCAGTCCAGACTTCCTTTGTGCAGTCTGCAGGTTAAATTAAGTCTTTTGTGTGACCCGGAGCATTTTCCCCAGGTTGTCTGGGCCCTGCCCCAGCTCTTCAAACACTAAAACCACACGCCCAGCGGCGAGGAAGCGTGCCTTTGGTTGAAAAGACGCCATTGTCTGGCCAGATGATTGTGAGTCATTGTACTGGCAGCACAAGCCGGGAGTCAAATGATGTGATGCAGCGGAGAGACCTCCATTGTGGCCCGTATAAAGCTGCGGCAGGAGCGGCGGCCCTGGCAGATACCGACTGCTGGACGTTCGGGGGAGTTTTGAATGAATAGTGGAGTAATTCAGTCAGCGGAGACGAGCTGATTAGCATTTTGAGTGGATTCACCGCCGGCTCTGTCCCATTCACAGGGGCCAAATCTGTGAGTAAGCCAGCAGAATCTCTCGGCGCTCGGGTTTGTTTGGGAGGAAAAGGTCACGTTAGAGACGTCCTGACAGCTTTCACAGTTCCAGGTGGGAGGAGAAGCCACAAATAAACAGGAATAATGTCAAAGTGTCGAAGTCAGTCCATCAAAATCACCTCACTGTTTCAGATTATTGAATTTTCTTTAAGTCATGCACAATATTTATTTTTAAACGGCAAAAACAATGAATATTATATTTATACTTTGAGATGGACACACTGCAAACTGACGTGGACTAGAAAAAGACTTTAATGCTTGTTCGAGATGTTATTTTAATCACTTTTAATCATTTATAGCTCAGAAAACTTTATCAGAAACAACTAACTCCAGGATATGTTGAAGATTTTTGCTTTACAAATGGCACAACAGAAGTTAAATATGATAAAAACAAAAGAAGAAAAAACAAGAAAGTTCACAGTTTTGTTCTCATCCACCTGATTTGATGAAGTTCAAAACATTTTCATGTGAATCCAGTAAAGAAATGTCGACGTGTATGTATGCAGCTTCAGATCCGTGAGTGGCTGAAACACATATTCTATAAATTAGCTAAATTTTGTGTTTTCTAGTCGTCAAACTGGAACTGTTGCAGCTAATAAATACTTTTAGTATTTCCTTGTCAAAACACTGTGAAGGTTGGAGCACATATCTTCAGATTTGACTTGTTTTTTTTTTACAGTGAAGGCAGCAGATTGGAAATTCAGAGGCAGAAATGAAAACATACTTTTTTTTCTGCCTGTTCCTAACGAGCACGATAGGCTGCCAAGTTGTTTTTGGCAGTTTTCAGCAGCGACATACAGACTTCATACTTCAAACAACAAATCGTAGCGTTCTGGAGTCTTTGCTCCTAATAAGCCTGATTTGTTGTGGTGTTGAAGTCCTCTCCCCCATCGAGAAGACAGATGGTGAAATCCATGAAAAAAAACGATTCAGCTGAACGAGTGAGCCAGGAATCTGCAGGTGTGTGTGTGTGTGTGTGTGTGTGTGTGTGTGTGTGTGTGTGTGTGTGTTCAGCCTGCCTACACACAGGGCTATCTACCTGCTCAACACTGACATGTAATCTTGGAGTCCGTTCACACAGATCGCAGGATTTAATTCAAGTTTGCAACAAAAAAAACAACAATTCTTTGCAGACGATACGATGTTTTACATGTGACCCAGGACCTGCAGCTGTGTGTTGTTTTTATGATTACAGTCAGCTGATTCATGTGAAATGTGTTTGTTAATAATGGGTTGTTGCATTTACTTAGATAATTTGGGTTTTATCTGCTTTATGTTTTGGACGATGATTATGAAAAGAATCCTCAAACGTATTGAGGCCATGTTACACTACACTGAGTGCAGTAAATATAATTCATTCCTACATTTTGATTAATTCCTGCAGGTTACATACAGAGAGGCAGAACAACAGACCTTGAAGAATGAGGTGCACCTGCTTCAGGTGTTCTGTTGGTGGTGGTGTTGAATGAGGGCAAACTTGGATTAAGACCGAGCTGTGTTGATCAAAATAGACTTTGTTATGAAGAAACTGATTAAAGGTTGATTTTATAATTTAGTCCTTATAAGAATATACATCTGGTCTGTTGTTCTGCCCACATAGTGATATATAACTGGACTTTGAAGTTAATGCAGATTTGGACAGGATGTACATTTGGCATTAAAGTTCTGACCTTCTCCCTCCAAACCGGGAAACATTAAACTCTTGTTTACTGATGAATATGTTCTATATTCATGAGCAGTATGTTGTAGGCGTGAATTCAGCAGCTCCTCACTAAGAGATATTTTTAATTTCCTCAGCTGTGGAAGCATTTTTTCTTTTTGTAATTTATTCTTGATCTGAGCGGTGAGGACTGAGTCTCAGTCGTATAATTCATCATCCAGGACTACAAAGTTTGTCTCTTTTTTGGGGGGATTTGCATTCGTGCTTCATTCAAGGTGAACATCACAGATTCTCACTTTCTGCTTCTTTTCTTCGTGTTGAAATCAGCTTTGCCTGTTCTGTAAGAGGAAAATATCACGCTGGGAGGCTCTGAGGAGAGAGAATACATCAAAAATGCAATATGAGAGATGTTTCATATCCTTTTCATGGCATTTTAATGAGCATCACCTTCTTCTTGGTCTCCTACCTCTTGAAAGCTCATGCAGACATGTCCTCCACACTGAGAGGCTGCTGGTGCAATAAACTGATTCATTTTTACAGCTGAAAGCATTTTAAACACATCTGTGGTGATATTCAGAGCTTAACACGTTTCTTGTGGTCCTTGCTCACATTTGGACATTATTTGGTTCTTTTTTGGAGAATGCATACATTATTGCATATATGTGAATTAATTCATGTATGCTTATTTGATACTGAAATGTATTTATTTGTCTCTTCTGTTTCAGAGGCCAGAGATCCAAAATGGGAGGCAAGCTCAGCAAAAAGAAGAAGGGATACAACGTAAACGATGACAAGGCCAAAGACAAGGATGCCAAAGCAGAGGGGGCCTCTGCCGAGGAGAGCGAAGCACCGAAAGACAACAAAGACGAGGCCCCGGCTGCCACCCCCGATGCTAAGGAGGTAGCAAACGACACAGCGGCCAAGGAGGCGCCGGCAGCAGCAGACGCCACCGCGCCGAAAGAGGAGGAAAAGAACGCAGCTCCAGCCGCAAAGGAGCCTGAGAAACCCGCCGCCAACGCCGAGCCGAAAACAGAGGCCCCCAAGAGCGCAGAGCCCGCCAAGGCCGAGGAGAAACCAGCCGCTCCCGCCCCGGCCAAAGAATCGGCCCCTGCCGCCAAGGAGCCCGAGGCTAAGGCCGCGGCGCCTGCCCCCGCGGCGCCTGCCCCCGCGGCTGAGAGCAAAGATGAGGCCGACGCCAAAAAGACTGAGGCCCCCGCGGCACCAGCAGCCAAAGCCGAGGCGGCCCCCGCTGCCTCCCCTGACCCCAAGCCCACAGAGGCAGCGGCGGCGGCGGCTCCAGCACCGGCAAAGGAGGCCGCCGCAGCAGCAGCTCCTAGTTCAACACCAGCCGCCGAGCCTCCCGCCAAGGAGGCGAACGCCACAGAGGCACCAAGCAAGGATCAAACCGTAGCAGTTCAAGATTAATGGACAGCTTCTTTTCGGAAATGAAAAAATAAAGTACCTAACTCAACGACAACGAAGATTAAAAAGAAAAAAATTGAAATTAACTAGCCCACCCATATTATGATAATAACAATAATAATAATAATTGTAATGATGATGATTTGTTGAATGAGGAGGACTGGAGCAAACACCTGGAGAAGAAGTTTCCCACCGATGATTATTGCTATTATTATTGTTATGTTTGATTTTATTTTTTTTCTGCTGTAGTATTTGAACTTTGATACGAGTCTGTGTCGGCCTCGCCATTCCACATCCATCATCCCTTCATCTCCCTCATACGGTCAAGAGGTTTAACCCATCCCAGCCTGCGTTCTCATGGGGGAGGGTTTGAGAAATCACTCTACCAGCTGGACTTCCATTCAATCCGTCCAATCTTCGGCTCTCCCCCTTCCACTCATCCTCCTCTTTGGAGTATCGTGTTCTCGGCTTTGGTACCTGGTACCTACAGTTTTTCGGTGCCGTGGAATTGTGGTTGTATCCTTTTTTAAACCCATCTCTTCCACGCCCCGCCCTGTCCCGGCTTCTTTCTTTGGTTTCGTTGGGTTGTGTTGCTGCCCATCATTTCAGAAGAACTCTTAAAAGAGAGTTTAAATTTATCGGGAGGATCGAGCGCGTTCGGGCTTTCGTAGACATTCCGGAGGGCTGAAAAAACGGCTGACTTTGCAGAGCTGAACATATTCTTAGACGTATAAAAACAGTCGTAGGAATTTTTCAGATAAACCTCTAGATTTTGTACTGAAACCCTTAGGTATATTGTAAGTGAACTAAGTGGTTTTTTAACATTTGTAATACGTTTAGAAAACATCTGCAAAGCCTCGCTGAACGCAGATCTCTGCCGTGTGCTTAGAAAGTCAGACGGGAAACCTCGGATCCTCCGTTTAAAAAAAATTCATTTATAAAAACATATCGACTGCTGACCTGGACCAAACAGTCCGTACAATCACATCCTGGAGAGAGTTTGACCTCGTTGGCCTCGTACCGATCTTAGAATACTCAGTTGGTGACGAATCCGTCACTAAACCGACCGTGAAGAACTCACATCCTTCACTTACTTGAGTAAAAGTGGAACTCCATCAAGCAGACATTTTTACAGTAGATGTACTGTAAGTTCATTCTGCTTAAGTCAAATATACTTAAGAATTTAAAGTATATTGTGAAATATATCAATACAGAGGACAACCTCCCACAAAACCTGGAGATTCAAAATGAAACAAAAACTCCCAAAAAACACAAAGAAGAAGATCTCAAACTTCTGCCTGTGAATCTTCTCAGATTCAAATTTACAATTGTGTCTGGTCATCTCATGAATGTCTCCACAATAACAAACTCAATATATGCAGGAATGTTCTGCAACAAGAGAAAAACTCCATCTGAAACTGGCATACCCAATCCAAGCATAAGTAACGGAGCGCGTCCCGTGGAGCAAACCTCGCCAGTTTATCATCTCAGCAGGTGGAGACACCTCAGACGAGCTCGTTTACAGCTGCTGTTTGGTCCAGGTCCGTTTGGATCCGTGTGGCTCTGAGTCATGAACAGTTTGGTCCCATCGAGGGCAGGCGGAGGAGGAGGAGGAGGAGGAGGAGGAGGAGGTGACGGGGTTCAGTGAATGATCAGATCCATCAGCTACTTACTTACTCGTTCTGCTTTGTTTCATACGCCACGCTGTTATTATGGGATGGAAAAAGCCTTGCAACATGAAAAGGGAGCTCCTGATTTCATCACCCCTTCATGCATTTCATTTTTAATTTTATAGAAATATATACGGCATGTAAGTAGAGATGGAAGACAAGTACTCGCTTTTACTCAAGTAAAGGAAGGAAGGAAGGAAGGAAGGAAGGAAGGAAGGAAGGAAGGAAGGAAGGAAGGAAGGAAGGAAGGAATCAGCAGTAAAAGCTATTTAAGCATTCAAACTTTAAGTAGTGGGAGTGACAGAGAAACTTTTTATGCTTTTATATGAGCTGAAAAAGGGAAGTAGGAAAAAGTAAGGACAGATTGAAGGAAGGAACGAAGTAACAAGGCAGGAAAGAAACGAGGAACGAGTGAAATATCATCAGATGTTTCATAATCAGTCAGATACCAGCACCCCAAAAAGTGAACGAGGTTTCCATGGTTACATGCATGCAGGTATATGTTTCTATACTCACTCCCCTCATTCATCAGTTCATCCACCTGACGCACGGCGTTTTCCTCCCGCCACTTGTCAAACCGTAGCAGAAGCAAACACTCGCGGAGCGTTTGTGTGTCACCTGGTTCCGTTTTTTTCTTCCTCTCTTGACTCAGTAACTTGCATGTCCGTGGTTGGGTGAACCTGTAGTCCTGTCTTTTTGGTCAAGTGGAAAAAAAAACAAAAACAACAATTATTATTTCTCAGTCTGCATCCATCCATAGCAACTACAGTTGATATTTTCATTTCATGTCTCACCGCCGCTATTTCCACACACACACACACACACACACACACGCACACACACACACACACACACTCGTCATTCAAAAACAAAACAAAAAGATGACATGGAAATTGATGCATTCAAAATTATATGTACTTGTATAAATGGTGCAACAGTAATAAAATGTAAGAAATTGACTGAAACTTGAGGAGTTTGTGCACTTTTTGTTTTTCCATGCACTCACAAGTTAACAAAACCAGCAGAGAGGATCCAATTTTCAAAATAAAATACCCCGGTGCAAACTCCAGATCTTAAAAACCATCGATTGGTTGTGCCTGGTTACGCTCTGAAGGGTGCAGGGAGATGAACCCAGCTGACACTGGGGGTGAGGTGGGTACATCCTGGACAGACGACCAATCACAGCGAAGCTGACAGCTTTTATTTAAACGCAAAATAACACGGAGAAGCTGACAGACTGCGGCGGCCGTGTCCTGCAAAATAAAATCACAGTTTTTGTCTGGTGGCTTTGAAGACGCGTGGATCGATACAAACGCTTCAGTTTCAGTCTGTTCTAAATATATCGCTCACTTAAAGCCAGATTGATTTTTTGATGTTTTGTTGCTGCCCAACTTCAATAAATCTGAACTCACGCTTCAAGAGTCTGAACACTGACAGAGTTAGACTAGATGTTTTTCTCGGAGCTAAAGGAAGTCCTCTCTGGTTAAAGAAACTCTGACTCGTCTGTGTGAAGTGAGTCACGATGTTTGAACACCTGAAGCACCTGGCACAGTTTCAGCAGCGCTTAGCCTCTCTGTCTCTGGAGCGTCAGACATTCAGACTGCCAGGACGACTTATTTTAAAGTGTGAAATCTGAAATCTGGATCCACTGATGGGTCTGCATCATGAGACAGACTGTATTCAAACTCCAGCTAAGGAAAGGAGGAGCCATCAGAGAGAGATCTGAGGCGAGGCGATGTGACTTATAAACAGACGCAAACGTTCGTGTGTTCTGGTGCATATTGGACTTTTAGACAGTGAAGCTCTGCAAGACTCAAAGTCTGCAGCTTCTTCACATGCAGAGAAACAGAAAAATGATCTATCATCTAAAGTGGGTCTGATTATTAGTTTGATAATATAAAATATGAAATGTCAATGTGACGATGTCAAAGAGGTCAAACGTGTTTGGGCTCAGAATGTCCATGAGCCGACAGAGAGACAGACAGACAGACAGACAGAGAGACAGAGAGACAGAGAGACAGAGACAAAGACAGACAGACAGACAGACAGAGACAGACAGACAGACAGCAGCTCAAATGTCAGATATTTCCCTCAGGGGTTGGTGGAGACCAAAATCAGAGCTAAAAGACAGAAGTGAAAATGAAGTTAGATTCATCAGAAACTTTATGTGGAAACAATGAACTGTCTGCATGCTGCAGGTGGAACTTCATCCATCTCGGCAGCTTCAAGCCAGAACACGACGCACAGACACTCCTACAGGAGCCAGGTGTCTGAAATGTACGAGCACAGTTAGAAGAATAAATCAATAAAACTAATTAGATTTTGATCATTCATCAAACTGAAGTATGAAACATTTTTATAGATGAGATGATCACCTCCGTACGGACACACAGGCTGAACCATAATTTCATCTTATCACAGCGAGACACGAGAAAGACGACAAAGAAGAATGAAGCCGTGCAGAGAGGTGACGACTGGTTTCTTTCTCTCTTCCTCCTCGCCCTCCTCTCTCTCTCTCAGGGAGGGAGGGGCAGTAAATCAGATTTACACCTGTTCAAACTGTTTTACCCCAGGTTCACCTTCACTCAGACCACGAGGCCAGAGAAGATGTGACAGGAACCTAAAACCAGTTCTGATAATGTTGAACAGCAGACAGAGGCTCAGCATGGAGGAAGCTGAGCTGATGAAATCCTCCTGAAGTCTGAGACACGTTGACCAAACATCAGAAAATATTTAATATTCATAAAGAGAACCTGCAGAACAACTTTCACTGTGCCCACCTGATCAACGTGATCCTGCAGACGGGGAAAATCTGTGCACGTTCTCAAAAACCCACTAAAACCCACGCAGACTAGAACACGAAGGTTCTGCAGCGCTCGGTACCGACAAATATTTAAAGGTTGTCGTATCCGTGACGTCATTCACAGGCGTGGTGGTCCTGACAGTCCTGCCTCCACCAACTCCGTGACGTCCCCGCAGACTGTCTAAAACCTGGACGTAGTCTCCGTGACGTCCCTGCAGACTGTCTAAAACCTGGACGTAGTCTCCGTGACGTCCTCCTGAACCTTCACTTAGTTTTGCAGCTATAGGCCTAGACTGTGGGAGATTTCCCATGATGCACTCTTCCATCCTCTGCATGTTTCTGACTCGGCTTCTTCCCGTACGAGTCCGAGAAGTCTTTTGTCCTTTCTGTTGTTCCACTTCAAACATGGACGATAATCCACTGAACATAACAGCGGAGTTAAGGAGGCCGGTTTTGTTTCGGGCTCCGGTCGGGCTCACTCACCGAGTCGGAGGTTAGAGGATTTATTGTTTGAGTCTAAAGGAAGGAAGTGAGCGTGGATTAAACTGCAACAAGTGCTGAGTGAGGGAAAGTAACTGCATTCATTACACATGTACTCTGATTACTGTGTCAGCCTCAACTGACTGGAAGACATCCAACCATCCGTCCATCCACCCGATCAATCATTGAGATGCAGTTTCAGAGGACAGCATTGTTTGTCGTGGTCCTCTATGATACACCACCAACAATGCCCTGTGACCCAGGAGGAGTCTGATCAGACTCAGAACACTGTATGGAAAGTGAGAATCGTACGATAACAGAAAAACTCAGACGTCTGAGGCTGAAACAGGCTGAGAGCAGCAGACTGGAGGGTGGAGGATCTGGCACCGGAGAACAACAGGTGGAGCTCCACAAATCCACATTAAACTACAGACGGCGGCAACACGACAACAAACTGTCATGAAGACTGTTTCACATTTATACACAGCAGGAGGACAAATAAGTGTTTCTGTATCGTAGATGATGAACGTCCAACTTCACGGCAGAAATAAACACGAATAAATAAACATTTCCCCGTTCATGACAACGGCTCTTCAGAAACCAGTCACGGAGACTACGTCCAGGTTTTAGACAG